>NC_135399.1:2512795-2610640 GCF_051989625.1 Stigmatopora argus
CTGGTGCGGTATGATTGGGAGTGCGGATGGTCATTTGTCTCTCTGTGTCCCCTATGACTGACTGGCGACCAGTCTAGGGTGCAGTCTGCCTTTCGCCCGAGACAGCTGGGTTGGGCTCCAACAACCCCCGCAACCCTTTTGAGGATGGGCGGATGGAAGATGAATATTCATTCATCTTTTGTACTGCTTATCCTCATAAGGGTCAAGGGTATGCAAGGAGATGGACAACAATTCACACTCACACATGCCAAGGGGAATTTAGAGTGTTGAAGCATCCTACTGGGCAGCCCGGTGGAGCGAGTGGTTAGCGCGTCGGCCTCACAATTCTGGGGTCCTAGGTTCAAATCCAGGTCATGTCCATCTGTGTGGAGTTTGCATGTCCTCCTCGGGCCTGCGTGGTTTTCTTCTAAATTGCCCCGCGGTATGGGTATGAGTGTGCATGGTTGTCCGTCTCCCTGTGCCCTGTGATCGGCTGGCCACCGATTCAGGGTGTCCCCTACCTCTGGCTCCAGCACCCCCCACGACCCTAATGAGGATAAAGTGGTTCAGAAAATGAGATGAGAAGCATCCTACAATGTATGTTTTGGGGAGGTGGCAGGAAACCGCAGGGCCCGGAGCAAGCCCACGGGGAGAAAATACAAATTCCATACAGGAAGTTCTGAACCCACCGAAACTGTGAGATGGACATACTAACCACTTCCACCGGGCCGGCATATACAAATATTGTTACAAAATTTTGCTTATCCGTCCTTCTGATTTATGTTGCACCTCTTCAAAGTCATGGATTCTGGCCCCTATTCCAGCTCATCCTCAACTGTTTGCAAGTGAATCACAGGTAATTTAGAAAATCTGTTTCACTACGGTTTACAAAACATTTATTTAAAAGTGGGATGTGTTATTTTCACGGAGTATAAACTAGTCACTTACAGCTCCAGGACAAGCATCAGTGATGTGGGAGACTCATAGGTGTCCAATAGTGACACCAGTTGGTGGTTCTGCACATGAAGGAGAATGTCGGCTTCATGAGCTGCTTGCTCTTTCTTTTGCATTTTCTTGCTAACAAACTTCACCGCCACCTGACATTAGAGAAAATCAGAGATACATCATTACATTGATGTACTGTACGTACAGGATTTCAAAGTAACAAGGTTGTTCTGCCTGTTAGGCACCTTCTAGTTCATTGATACACACTGAATCTCATTTCGAAACCCATGATCTTATTTTGTCATGCGTGCCATAAAACCAGAAGTTTTGGGACTTCAATGGGTCGGGCATACTTCTGCTTCACTGAGAAAAAGAAAGAGAGTAAAGATTCCATGTCTGCTGCCCTCATGCAGAAGCAACACCTAAAGCTCTCAGATCATAATATTGTATGTTAGGTGGTGTAATATTCAAATATGCATTTAAAAATAATTTGTAATCATATATGTTATTTAAAATGTCAGTAAATAAAATTGCGGCAGCTGCAGTACTACATATTGCTTTCCACAGCATAGGAATTACATTTTTCTGACTGATTTTAGGATAGAGTCCGAGGGCATAATTTCCCGAGGACGGTATAGACTTGGAGTGTCTTCTGTGCAGGTAGGGCATTCTCTGTTCTGCAGTGAACGGGTGAAATGTATTTTGTCATGCGTCACATTGATGACTATTAGAATAGTCACTGATTACATAAGCATTGAATAGTTAATATCAACTAGGTGATATTGCTTTCCTCTGATTTGATGGCGTACAAGCAGAGTTGTTGTTAATAGAATTTAAGTTTACGATTTCTCCGTATTTTATAATTTTTTTGATCATTTCAAATTGTGTGTCGTATAACAACTTCTGTATGGGCAAAATGTTTTACAAAAAGTACGTTTTTTTGGAAAACCGATCTCGTCTTCCCCACTTTGGCTCTAATTCGAATCATCTCGGTGATTGGTAGCATGGAAACATCATCGTAGATTGCTAATGTTGTCATGCTTTGCTATGGCCATGTGCGTCAGTCACTTCCGCCTTTTCACTGCGTGTCAGCAAGCAATGTACCCAGACAGTCAAGCTGTCAGAGACATACAGTGACATCTACAGAATCTAGAATTTAGAGTATATTTGGACTTTTTATTGTGGCCCATGTGAGTAAATATGTGCCGTGCTGTGTTTAAACGGTGTATTATTGCTAAATAAGGGGAATTGCAATCATTAATAAGGGGAAAAATTGGCCGAGGTTGACAGGTATGCAGACTTGTCATTCCAATTACAAAGATTTAATACAGCTATGTTAGGGTACAAATGTAATGACTGACAAGGACAATCTTAGAAGACAGGAAATGGACAACTTTGCAAGCTCCAAAACTACTAACTATGAAACAAATGATGTCATTTTTGCGGGTTTCGAAAAGCTGTTTAGTGTGCATGGATTCCAAATTACTTTGGAAATGTGGTTGATTTCTAAAATAATGTGTGAGGAAAATTTGGAAATAAGCTCTACTTTACAATGGACGGCCGACGTTGAAAAGACCTTTCGTTGCGTAAAACAACTACGGTTGTATAGTCAATTTTAGCACTTCCGAATTATGTAAGATCAATCTCTGAGCAAGGCGAAATTCTTTTTGAATAGATGGTACTTGGATGATTCGCCTAAAGACGTTTCGCCGACGGACGTTTGACAGACGGACATGTCGCCGAATGGACGTTCCGCCAAACGTTAATTCGGCCGAACAGAGGTTTCGCCGAAACGGGATTCGCTCGCTCGCCCCGCCCCCGGATCGTGTGTACAAGTTTTTCAACCTCAGCCCGTTAGGATTTTTAATCCGGCCCGCCGAGTAGGTAAATCATATCCCTACGGTCATCGGAGGGGTTTCTCCCCGGGAACAGTGCTTCGTGGGCGGATTTTAATGACACATGCTGAGTTTCATTATCTAGCTCCATATATTTTCCAAGTTTGAGCACTTTAAAAATCGGCAGGGGTTCCCCCCGAGCCTATCCGAGAATAGTGCACTGTGAGCGTACTGGGTTGGACGACGCCCCGCTGAATTTCTGCAGCTCCAGAATTTTTTCAAATTTGAGCCCCACACACATTGGAGGGTTTTTTCACCGAGCACAGTGCTCTGTGGCCAGACAGGGGTGACACATGCCCCGCTGGAATCCTGGGCACCATATTTTTTTTCTAAGTGTGAGCACCACACACATCGGTGATGTCGCGATGGAGGCGAAAAAAAACATCTATATACGTCCATTGGCCAAACGGCTCAAACTGCTCTCAAATTTGGTCAAATCCAGCCGAAAACAGCGTTTAATGATTAAATACAAATACTAGTATTTGTATTTGCGACATCAAATGACGGATAGGCACTGGGGAAAACACCGTTGATGTGTTTGGTGCTCATACTTTGAAAAAAAATCTGGAGCTCGAGACTTCAGCGGGGCTTCAGCAACCCATATCCGCCCGTGTCACTACCCTCGGATAGGCCATGGGGAAAACACTGTTAATGTGTGTGGTGCTCAAACTTAGAAAAATTTATGGAGCTCAGGATTTCAGCGGGGCATCAGCCAACCCAATCCGCTCATGTCACTATCCTCGGATACGCTCGGGAAAAAAACCCTGCCGATGTGTGTGGTGCTCACACTTAGAAAAAAAAATATGGTGCTCTGGATTCCAGCGGGGCATGTGTCACTCCTGTCCGCCCACAGAGCACTGTGCTCGGTGAAAAACCCCTCCAATGTGTGTGGGGCTCAAATTTGAAAAATTTCTGCAGCTGCAGAAATTCAGCGGGGCGTCGTCCAACCCAGTCCGCTCACGATGCACTATTCTCGGATAGGCTCGGGGGGAATTTGAAAAATTTCTGGAGCTGCAGAAATTCAGCGGGGCGTCGTCCAACCCAGTCCGCTCAAGGTGCACTATTCTCGGATAGGCTCGGGGGGAACCCTCACCGATTTTTAAAGTGCTCAAACTCGGGAAATATATGGAGCTCGATAATGAAACTCATAATGTGTCATTAAAATCCGCCCACGAAGCACTGTTCCCGGGGAGAAACCCCTCCGATGACCGTAGGGATATGATTTACCTACTCGGCGGGCCGGATTAAAAATCCTAATGGGCCGCATATGGCCCGCGGGCCGAGGTTGAAAAACTTGTACACACACGATCCGGGGGCGGGGCGAGCGCGCGAATCCCGTTTCGGCGAAACCTCCGTTCGGTGAAACGTCCATTCGGCGACTTGTCCGTCTGTCAAACGTCCGTCGGCGAAACATCTTTAGGCGAATCATCCGGTCACGGAATAGATGGGTCATCTAAGAAAAAAAATTAAATGGGCAAAACTCAAATAGGATATAATGTATTGACCAAAACTTAAAATCTTAAAAGGAGAACAATTAACAGCCCATTACTATGCAGAAGGAGCTCCGCAACCCTTTCAAGGATGCACGGTATGGAAGATGAATAAATGAATGGATATTATGCACAAGAAACTAAACTGATACCATTAACAACACGCCTCCCAGGAAAGATCGCACCGGGAGTGGGCGGCTAGTTACCCAACCCACTAGTCCCTCGTAAGAGGGACACCCACCCTTGACTACGAAGAACCCAAGGGAAAAAACAACCCGGGGGCCCTCCAAGAGGCGGGATGGAAGATGGGCCTAATAGGACGGACCACATGGAATCACAATGGCCACGGAAAAGGAAAATGAGCATATCAGAACTCCAGTTAATGAGAAGATCCCCCGAAAGTGTGCATGCAGGTGGGAAAAGGCGACCATGTACAGGGGACTACAATTTCACCAGGGGAAGATGAAGTGCGATCAGAGAGGCCAACAGCGACCTTGCACCGCAGCAGCGGGTGAGACAAGAAGGACCAGGAGCCAGGTAGAAAACCACAGTGCCAAATGACCCAATGTTGCTGAAAGCTGGGAAGGCGCAGAGGAAGAAAACCCCTCGGCTGAGGCTGAGCCCCCACGCGAACACCAAGACCCAGCCCACACCATCTCACACAAAATAGAGCCACAAGCAGAGACCAAGAAACCAGCAAGAAGGAATAAGATCAAATGACCAAAATCAAGAGAAGCAGAGACTTGGCGCTCTTTGGACACAGACCTGATCAAGACCCTAGAGGAAAGGTTGCAGGGAGGTGTCGAAGCCAAGCTCAACCTGTTTGGGGATGTTATATACCAGACCTGCAGAGACAGGTCCGGTGAAATTACCTTAAAGCAGAAGACCACCCCAAGTGATAGGGGGAGCAGGGAAAAGGAGATCACCCAGCTCGTGCAAAGTTCCAGAAGGCGTAGAGAATTCTGCCATGATCTTGGACCAGATCGAGAAAGCCAGAAAGCGGGAGAAGACCGACCTGCACGTCATTTGTCTCTCACCAATGCGTATGGATCTGTCCCACACCTGGTGATCAGTAACGCTTTGAAGTTCTTCCACATGCCTCCCTGCATCAAGAAGCTGGTACCACTGTACTTCAGTGACCTGCAGATGAGCTTTGCCCTCCAGCAATTTACCACTGGGTGCCATATCTCCAATCCTCTTTGTGGCAGCCTTTGAGGTAATCCTCAAAGGAGCAAGACAACTCACTCAGAAGAGGATTCAGAAACGACAATACCTTTATTTACCTTAATCTCCTTCCTCTCTGAACAAGCCATCAAAAGTCTAGGGCGGCAGTACACCGCAGAGCTGTCTGATAAGCAGATGGAGAGCACCATCATGAGACACCTTAGTGATGGGCTGTCAAGGATTGACCAGAGCCAGCTCCCCCGAAAGTTCAAGGTATAGTGCTACCAGTTCATACTCTACAGACGGGTAATGTGGCCCTTGAAGATGAGCAAGTTCTCCTCATCCACTGTAAGAAAGAAGGATGGCTAAGCCAATTCAGGAAGTGGCTAGGTCTACCACCGTGCCTTTCCGAAACGGGCCTCTTTGGAAGGAATGCACTGCAACTGCCACTGCGGTCTATCAGTCTCGGCTACAGGCAAGAGGAGTCTAGGCTGGTTCTCGAACTAAGAGAGTCGACTGACCAGTCAGTAAGAAACGCCAACATCACGGTTCCCACTGGTCGGAGGTGGAACGCCCAGGCCGAGGTTGACCAGGCCATCAATAGACTGCAGCATCAGGAGATCATGGGCAGAGTGAAGGCAGGAAGAGCAGGGCTAGGATGGGGAGAAGCACGGCAATTCCGGTCCAGAGCTAACCGTAAGGAGAGGGAGATGGTGGTGGCGGAGGTGACAAGGATGGGGGAAGAGTGCTACAAGATGAAGGCTGTGTCGCAGGGCCGACAAGGAAGCTGGACAACCTGGGAGGGAGTTGTCAACCAAAACATCAGTTGGTCCGACATGTGGAAGATCCCACAGGCAAGGATCAGCTTCCTCATTTGTGCAACCTGCGACACACTTCCCTGTCCTCGTAACCTCCACCAATGGTTCGGGAATGAGGTATGCTGCCCACTTTGCAACGCTCCCAATGCTAGCCTCGACCCGTGGGCCCTGGAGGAGGTTCAACAAGCAGCATAGCCAAGCAGGGGAAAAACACCTACCTGTACATCAATTGAATTTGAATTGAATGCATTTATTGTCATAATGACTGTCAAGTCAACTAAGTGGTAGATACGTCTGCCCCACTCCAGACCAACGGGGGCAGAAAAACTCCAATCAGACTAAACCCTCCACACTTCCTCACTGAGGTCATAGTCAGTATATAAGCTCAGTAGTCCAGCTCACCAACAAAGTACACGACAAGACAGGCAACTAAGGGACCAAAGACACCCTTCAGTTCTCGATCATACGCAACTGGTAGGATTAAACTTGAGTACTACTTGGATTCCACTTGATTAATGCTCAGTTTGTTTCACTCAACCATAAGTTGTATAAATTGTATTCTTTGTGTTTTCCTTTATTTTTGGATTACTCATCAATCTCTGTAAAGTGCATATTTGTGTTTGATTTACTCAATCAGCTAATGTACTCATTCACTTCTACTCTATCACTTTGAACTCTCTACTGCATTTCTGTAGTAAATTTAAGATGTGACTCGTAAACTCAAGAGCAATACTTTGATCTACTAGTAACTTGAAATTTCTATGATGTCACATGCTTTAAGCTTTTCAACCTAATAACTTCCTATCACCCTAAACTACAATAAACTGTAAAAAATGGAGGTAGAATGAGTTTTTCATGCGTCCGGACATCCGCCTGCCATTGACGGCGGTAGACATCCGATTCATGTTGACTGCTGCGTTATATATCCACTTGATGGAGCTCTAATAACAGAAATAGTATCTGCACCTCAGTCAACATGAATCGGACGTCTACTGCCGTCAATGGCAGCCGGACGTCCGGCTGCCATTGACGATGGTAGACGTCCGATGTGTTAAATGAGTGCTCTTATTGATAATTTTGATATTTCAACATCATTCAAGGTGGAGTGACTTCTGGACGTTAGTCGCCGGGGCCACGGCCTACAATACCTCAGCGACTAGGATGGGTACGGTCCTGAGGAGCACAGCCGGATCTCAGCCCGCCAGATCCTCTGCCGGTCCCTCATTCAGGACTTCCGTTGGGACCACCTGGAGGTCCTATGTGGCATGTCAGGAGGCCCGCGTAGAGGGAGCGATACTGTCAGGCCACGGTCCAGACAGGTGGGTGCTCCTGTCACCCAATCACAGGTCCAGGACTAGATGGGTTAAGCAGTGGCACGTGCGGCTCATCAGACACTAAGGACCTATTTAAACCACTCAGAGCTTGACCAAGTCGCTGGATCATCTTAATCAGTTCACTGTTAAGTACCTTCTCGCGTTACCTCCTTGCTTCGTCTTGCCTGATCTTCGACCTCTTGTTTTTGCCCTTGGACCACAATTACGACCACGACCTTTACCACGCACTTTGTACCTTCACTTTGGATCCCTCTACAGGCCTTTCGGCTATCGACCTCCACACTATACAAGACAACTCCTCTCCGCTTCTCCGCTTCTCCCCTTGTACCTCTGTCTGGTCCAACACAACGGACATTCATAATAAACACAAAATTCCATGTCTGGCTTGTATGTGTTTGCCTGCTTCGGGGCGCTCCGCCCACGACCATACCACACCTGTGCCTATGTCTTCTGTCGGTGACTCAACTCAGTGCTCAGCTGACTGTCTGTGTTCGCAATTGGTTCCTCCTTCCCATTTCTGACAGAACTTTAGCTATCAGAGGGAGACTGTGCTTATCAACAGGAACCAGAGACCGGGTATTCATCCGCAGCAAGAAGAAGCACTGGTTTGATCCACACTGGGAAGGTCCCTGCTAAGTGCTGCTAACTACACCAATAGCCTTCAAAATAGGGAACAAAAGACAAAACAATCTTTTCTTTGTTAATTGTGTTCGTTGAACCATATGGGAATGGGTCTGAAATTGGTCCACTAGGAGAATGTGACAGCAAATCATATGCTTCATGCAAAATTCAATAGGGCTATGTCTATTGGTATCATTGCTCTTACCAGTATCTTTCCACCGAACATGCAATAACCACCGCAGACTCCAACTCAGCCGTTAACACCATAAGACCGGACATTCTTATCCCCAAGTTGGCCAACCTGTGGCTCCCACCTTCCACATTATGCTGGATTGAGGACTTTCTGATCAATCGACCCCAGCATTTGAAGCTGGGTCGCCGCTCCTCTCATCTGCCCGAACGCTCAGCACCGGCTCACCTCAGGGCTGTGTACTGAGTCCACTACTCTACTCGCTCTACACACACAACTGCAGACCCATAAACCCTGAGAACATCATTGTGAAATTTGCAGATGATACAAGGGTGGTGGGGATAATCACAGAGGGGAATGACACGGCCTACAGAGATGAGGTCTTTAGACTCAGTAAGTGGTGCGCTCTCAACAACTTGGCACTGAACAGCTCCAAAACCAGAGAACTCATCCTGGACTTCCGACAGAAACAAGGGTGGTCCGTCGCCCTGTATATTAATGGCGAATGTGTGGAGCAAGTAGAGACTTTCAAATTCCTAGGAATCCACATCTCTGATGATCTCACTTGGGCGGCAAACACCACAGCACTCATCAAGAAGGCAGAGCAGAGGCTACATTTCCTGAGAGTACTCAGGAGGGAGCAACTGAACACCAACGTGCTGGTGACCTTATACCGGTCTGCCATTCAAAGCATCCTGACCTATGACCTATGTATCAGTGTGGCACACAAGATACACAGAAGCCGACCGGAAAAGACTTCAGAGGGTGATCAGCACAGCCCAAAAGATCATGAACTGCCTCCTACCCACCCTGTCCAGCTTCTACGAATTCCGGTGCCTTAGAAGGGCATAGAGCATTATAAAAGACAATACACATCCCAGCTTCCACCACTTTAACCTGCTGCCCTCTGGAAGGCGCTACAGAGCTATACCTGCCAAGACAAACAGACTCAAGGACAGTTTCTTCCCAAGAGCTGTAACCATACTCAACTCGAGTTCTGCACCTAGGACCTAATCAAGACTTATTACTACTACTTATACTTCTTATGTTGACCACTTATTTATCTATTACTATTTCATGATTATTTATTCCTTATTACTATTTAGTGATTATTTATTTATCATTACTATATATTGATTTTCTGTGTTCATTAAATCAAATCAAAAGCCTTTATTGTCATTATACACAGCTGTGTATCACGAAATTGGTGGTCCTACTCCACAAAGTGCGTTTTCCCAGTAAAAACATAAATAATTAATATAAAAATATAAAAAGTCATGTCTGGGCAAGGTAAATTCTAAAATATTGAACAATCTAAGACACTTGTGTCAAAGTGGCGGCCCGGGGGCCAAATCTGGCCCGCCGCATCATTTTGTGTAGCCCGGGAAAGTAAACCATGAGTGCCGACTTTCTGTTTTAGGATCAAATTAAAATGAAGAGTATAGATGTATATTAAATTTCCTGATTTCCCCCCTTTTAAATCAATACCGCATTTTCACGACTATAAGGCGGACCCTCAATGAATGACACATTTTAATTTTTTTCCCATATATAAGGCGCACCGCTCCGCATTACACTGGTCTACCGCAGCGCATTATACGGGTCTACAGTAGAGGCTGGGGTTACGTTACGCATCCACTAGATGGTGCTGCGCTAAAGGGAATGTCAACAAAACAGTCAGATAGGTCAGCCAAACTTTATTAATACCTAGATTACAAATCAGCTTTCTGACAATTCCATTCACTCCCAATTTGAATAAACAAGTTTTTTTATTTTATCCGAGGTTAAAGTATTAGTAATTTCATGACACAGCAATAGCATAATTACTCATGTTGAACAGGTGGGCGAATGCGGCATCCAACACGCACGTCTCCGTCTCACCAAAGTCGTCAATAATCGAGTCATTAATTTCTGCCTTCCTGAAAGCTCGGACCACAGTTGAGACTTCCACTGGGAATGACGGCGATCTAGCGAATCGATGTGCTAGATCGAGCTCAACCGAAACGCCGTTTTATATATTTCAGCATTCACTGCGTACCGGAAATAGAGTCGGGGCTGCTTGCCGTAGTTGCGAGAGCTGTTGCGGCTAAATATTGATCCATGTATAATATATTTATATATATAGTTTGCAGTCTAGCTCTGAATGCTCTTGATGCCAACATCTAGCGGCAGGAGTTCTTTTGTAAATCCACCCTAGTAAATGACGGCCGCTGTCAATTGGTTGACAAAAGAACTGTATATCCCAGCAGTCACTGCGCACTACTTTTCTACGGGAAAAATAGAGTCGGGGGGGCTGCTTATATATATATAGTTTGCAGTCTAGCTTTGAATGCTCTGTTGACGCCAATCTAGCGACTGGAGTTCTTTTGTCAATCCACCCGGAATGACGGCGAGCACCAAATTAGTGTGCTCGCCATCATACTGGGTGTATTGATGCATGCATTTGCGAATTTCTTGCATGCTACGGAAAATTAGTGGAAGTAATTTTGGTTCGGCGACCAAAGTGAGTCAAGTGTTCAGGGTTATACAACATTTAGAATTTAGTGCATACGCAAGGCACCCAGTCCATTTTAGAGAAAATTTTACACTTAAGTGCGCACGATAGCCGTGAAAATATGGTATGTACTCTCCCGGTCTCTGGAACGAACAGCATCTCTGCAGCAGGTAAGCATTTGACAGAGGTTCCCGGACTTCTCTCATTTTACACCACCCTTTTTCATCTCCTGTCTTCCGTTGCTGAGTTTGAGCGTGAATTTTTACATTTTTATGAACATTTTGTATATACTTGATAAAAACCACGATGTACTGAAGCAGTGAAGTGGTGAAGGATCACAGTACCTCTTTTTTTGTGGTCTTGTTGAGACATTTTTGCACCACCGAGAATCGTCCCCTAGTAAAAACATTGAAAAGAATATATGTATATATGTATATGTATATGTATATGTATATATATATATATATACATATATATATACATATATATATATACATATATATATATATATATATATATATATATATATATATATATATATATATATATATATATATATATATATATGTTGCTGAGAGCGAACTGCATGCCTATTTTACCTTCCAATCTCACTAATCTCAGAGAATGTTAACTCAAAGTTTTCTTTCCACTGGATCCCTGTGCCATCATGAGCAGAGTCTAAACAATGAAAAGGGATAGAGATTTATTAAACAATTTTAAACCATGATCGCGGATGATATTGCCTGCAGTGTGAATAGGCAGCATCTGAAGAATATAGAATGAGTTGTAAAGGAGAGGAGAGATTAGCGGATGTCAAACAGAATATTTTAGCATACTTAAGAGGGGTGGACGGAGGAGGAAAGACCCTACAGTGGTAAAGGGGTAAGGAGGTGAAAAAAGATCCAAGCTGATCCTTAGGTGGTTAAAGGAACTACTTGTTCGTTTACACGTCAACGGTAATGGTTGAAAAGGCAAAAACCTTTTCAGACAACCCTATTGTTTTCACCAGTGTTTCCCAACCTTTTGTAAACTGCAGCACACGTTTTGCATTGGAAAAAAATCTCAAAGCACACCACCAGCTAAAAATCTTCTAATTACGAATTGGCCCTTAGAGTGACCAAATTGTTATTATTTTTTTAATGAAAAAAAATAGATTTAAACCCCCAAAATTAAATTTTAATGACCCCTGGGACTAAAACCCTGAAGTTCCCATCCGAAATCAAGAAGAAAATTGCGTTTTTGGGGTGCAGATTTATAT
Organism: Stigmatopora argus; assembly: GCF_051989625.1. Lineage (NCBI taxonomy): Eukaryota > Metazoa > Chordata > Actinopteri > Syngnathiformes > Syngnathidae > Stigmatopora > Stigmatopora argus. The sequence continues at coordinate 2,524,984 of NC_135399.1, forward strand.
GAAAAAATAGAAACCTATGGGGAACCTTCCAAAGGAGAATTGGATGATACGATACAAGAGACGAACTCGCGATCCCAAAATGGAGTCTCACTAGCGCTTCGTTCTTCTTGGACATGTTGAGTCAATGTTGAGTACGGAATAACTTTTGCAATTAGTGGTGCGCAGTTCAAAGCGTGCGGTCAACGTGGGGAAATGCATGACCCAATCAACTGGCTCTAAGTGTCCCCACTAATAATTAGCTGCATTGTGAGCACGCGGATTACGCATGCACATGCAATACTGGCGTGTGCGCACGTGCGTGCACTGTGCACAGCGCACACAGCATTTGACTTTGAATGCATGGACAAATGCCAGCAATGTGCGTGCAGGTGTGTTTTTTTGTGCGCGTGCATTTGCAAATTTCTCACACGCTACGGAAAATGGCGGAACAAAATTATTGGGAATAATTTTGGTTCGGCGACCAATGATTGATTATTTTTTTCCATAAACATAAATATATTAACACAATGAAAGCCCAATTGAAAACATATTTATGGCAATATTCTGAAATAATTTTCTACCAATTATTTATTGCCGACCCCTGGTTAGGCTCCAGGAAATGACATGTTAACGCGCGCGTGCGCACTTACAGTACTCTCAAGCCAAATAATGAATTAATTCAATAATTTTTCTTACCGTTTATCAACACACAACTGGGTAAACATCGGTGACTGTGATCTATCATATTAATGTGTCTCCTTAAGATATAAAAGCTTACAGCATTGTTACATAATTGTTTTAAAATGTCGCAACTGGTTAAGTTTACATTTTTATTGAACTCTTTCAAAATAACCTATTTTTTGCATTGTTTTGTTACAAATGTGTCAAAGTTCATTCCCTCTTATGTTTACATTTTGGTGCATATTTTGATTTGAAGTGTAAACCTGTTCAAAAACGCGTTTTAGGGTTTTCTCAGAAGACACTACCATCTGAAAATCTCTCACATAAGTTTGGAAACACTGAAAAAAAACAATCTAAAAAGAACTGTGATTTTATCTGTAAGAAATTGTGATATGACCCATTCCCCTGAGCCTGAATTAAACAGTATTCTATATGAATACAATGTGGTCATGGTGAGTCAGCTAAAGTCTTCCCAAACAGAGCTGTTTAAGTAATCTGGTGAGAGACTTCAAGCCAAATATCATTTTTTCCTAATAAGATTCACCACTTTATATGATGCCAATTCATTTTGAAGTCAACTTATTGTCTTCAATGTGTGTTACTGTGTGTTTTCATACTACTGCTGGACAGTGAAACCATGTTGGAGGGCTCTGATGGAGCGCTGAGTCCCCAGCGATTGGAAGCTCGCACTCTGAACTGATAGTGACCGCCGGGGATAAGGGTATCGATCTGAAGGCATTCCTCCATGCTGCTGGAAACCTGTTGCCATAGCAGAGAGTCTGGAATAAGAATGAGCTGTCAGCCTCAGAATTTCCACTTCATCGAACATCAAGAATAAAAAACGTTCACACCTTCCTGACGATACTCCACCATGTAGCTGCTGAATGAACAGTGAGTAGATGAGGCCGGCGGCGGCCAGTGGAGCCTTACAGATGTACTGCTGGCCTCCTGAGCCACTGGTCTCCCAGGAGCAGTTGGAATACCTACGCAGTGACCAAAATTACCTTAACACCCTTAGCAATAGTGGCGTCACACAGTATGGGTTTCCAGAGCCATAGGTGGGACACATGTATTAACATTTCCAATAGTTATTTTTTGAGTTTCTGAAGAGAATTATTTCTTATAATCACATGTATTCTTTAAATGATTTCAAATAATTAGGTTTTTAGTTATCATTTTGTTTGGAGAGAGAACAACTTTGGAATTTAAGATTCTTTGTGGGCTGTGTTGGTAAGAATAAGTCTTTTACATGGCTAATTAAATTATCTCAGTAGGGATGCCCGAAGGGGGAATGATTCCTTTGTTCCTGACTTGGACTTAGACAGGTCGGGGGCATTACACCTTTGGCCCAGACTACCATATATAAGCCACCCACGCGTATAAGCGGCACCCTGAAAGTTGCCTTGAAATTTTCGAATTTTACAATTTCTCGCATATAAGCCGCCCCGATTCCCAATTTTCATGGTTTTAATATGAAGTACAAATGTGTTAATTTGAAGGGAAAATCTTAAGAAAAATCACAAGTGGTACTGTATGAATCAAAAGCACATTATTAGGGTCAGTATACTAAGGAAGTTAATATGCCTGTCTTTGTAAATACAAAATATCAAATTATTCAATTAGAAAAAATAAATAAGTCTATCTTGATGAAAACCTGATGCTTTCTAATGACAGAAATTAAAATTTAAGATGTTGTGGCAGCCATATTACCTCTAATGTGAAAATATCTCTATTCTTTTGATGGTTCATATTACTCCAATAGTTGTCACTTTAGAACAAGAAATAAAATGTAAACAAATCAATGTGTAATTTTGTTTAATTTCAAAATCAAGGCTACTCTCATCTGGCAAAAAAAAATTTAGACGGCAGCACCCCGACTTCACTAAGATGGCTGCGCCCCGATCTCCCTAAGATGGCCGTGCCCCGACCTCGCTAGGATGGCTGCGCCCCGACCTCACTAAGATGGCCATGCCCCGAGCGAGCAGTGACGGGAACGTTTTGCATTATATGCAAGATACATTTTTTCATGAATTTCATTCTTAGATGTCAAAATAACTTTGTTTTAGCGTTTTATCAAATCAAATCAAAAGCATTTATTGTCATCATACACAGCTGCGTATAATGAAATTGGTGGTGCTACTCAGTGGCGGTCCGTGCATTTCACACCTGGGCCTTCAGTAGTGCTACGTGTGAATCAATCCAACCCTCAACAAGTATTTTATGTCTGTGGCGGGCCGTCAGGGCCTTCAAGGCCTTCTCTGCTGGCCTAAGAAATATCTGAATCATATTATATTTTGTCCATCAATACTTATTATTCCAAATGGTCTGTTAGCTTCCTTTCATTGCTTTTCCCCCTGGTTGCACTGCTTCCAGATGTGTGTTTTCATATTGAAGCATTTAACCAATCACATTTCAGCCATTATTTGTTGCCAGATCAGATCTGCCTCAAAGCCTTCACAATCAGTTCTTGCGGGCTCTGCTTTTAACCAATCAGATTTCGAGTTGGCAACCCCACAATGATTTTTCATAGGCGTTAGCATTTTGCTGGCTGGGACATGTCATTGCTTTCACAAACTATGATTGGCTAGTAGGCGGGCCAAAGCAGCCAGAGAGCGCAAACTCCACCCACATGGCCGACAGTGGCAAAAACAAATGGATTCTGTTGCAGATTTCTCTCACAAACCTATTTTCCAGACGGATTTTTCCAGAAAAAAATGGACATCATTAAGAAACGGCGGTCAACTCCGAAGCTAGCAAGCCTGTTACAGCCGGGAAAATGGTGTGTGCGGCACTTTCAGTGTGCTAACTTAGCTCCACAAGCAAATACTATATTGTTGTTTTGATTTAAAGCCATTTTCAAAACGGACTATGCCAGAAATATGACAGGACAGGCTCGACTTTCATTATTAGCTTCGATGGCGATAGGAAAGAAGGAAGAAAGAAAGGAGGATGGATATTGTGTAAAAATGATTTTTGGTGAGTAAAATATGGCAATATTCCTAAATAATATTTCAATTGTGGGCCAAGTTCTGATAACTGAAAAGCTCCAGTGTTTGTATTTAAGCTCCAGTGTTTGTATTTAATCACAAAATGCTGCTAGGAAGTGGATTTTACCCCAGTTTATTTTTTGGCGTTTCACCATTGACGTCCATTGCTGTCTTTTCCCGGGAAAAATCACCCCCCTGGCCTGGTTGTAATGTCTCAAAAGCTCCAGTATTTGTATTCAATCAATAAATGATGCTAGGAAGTGGATTTTACCTAATTTTAGTATTTTAGTGCATTTTTTGTCATTTCACATATGGAGGTATCGACGTTCATCACTGTCTTTTTACCGGGGAAATGATACTCCGGGCCCGGTTCTGATGTCTAAAAAGCTCCAGTATTTGTATTTAATCAATAAATGTATATATATATATATATGTATATATATATATATATATATATATATATATATATATATATATATATATATATATATATATATATATGTATATATATATGTGTGTATGTATATATATATGTGTGTGTATGTATATATATATATGTATCAGTGGCGGGCGGTGCATTTTCTGGTAGCGCCTTCAACGTATCAATCCAACCCTCAAAAACTATTTTATGGCTATAAAACCTCTACTGCAGCAAGAGCTGCGACACATAAAAAATAATCAATAAATTAATGCACAAAAATGGGGTAAAATCCACTCATTCATTTCATGATTAAATACAAATACTGGAGCTTTTCAGACATTAAAACCAGGCCAGGGGGTGATTTTCCCGTGAAAAGACAGCGATGAACGTCAATGGCGTACGGGCAAACATTGCCCGAAAATGGGGTAAAATCCAGCCGAAAACAGCATTTATTGATTAAATACAAATACTGGAGCTTTTTAGACATCAGAACCGGGCCCGGAGTATCATTTCCCCGGTAAAAAGACAGCGATGAACGTCGATACGTCCATACGTGAAATGACAAAAAATGCACTAAAATTAGGTAAAATCCACTTCCTAGCATCATTTATTGATTGAATACAAATACTGGAGCTTTTGAGACATTACAACCAGGCCAGGTGGGTGATTTTTCTCGGGAAAAGACAGCGATGGACGTCAATGGTGAAACGCCAAAAATTAAACTGGGGTAAAATCCACTTCCTAGCAGCATTTTGTGATTAAATACAAACACTGGAGCTTAAATACAAAAACTGGAGCTTTTCAGATATCAGAACTTGGCCCACAATTGAAATATTATTTGGGAATATAGCCATATTTTACTCACCAAAAATCCTTTTTACACAATATCCATCCTCCTTTCTTTCTTCCTTCCTTTCCTATTATTGACTGAATACAAATACTAGAGCTTTTGAGACATTACAACCAGGCCAGGGGGGGTGATTTCCTCGGGAAAAGACAGCAATGGACGTCAATGCCGAAACGGCAAAAATTAAACCGGGGTAAAATCCACATCCTAGCTGCATTTAGTGATTAAATACAAACACTGGAGCTTTTCAGATATCAGAACCGGGCCCACAATTGAAATATTATTTAGGAATATAGCCATATTTTACTCACCAAAAATCCTTTTTAACTGTACACAATATCCATCCTCCTTTCTTTCTTCCTTCTTTCCTATCGCCATCGAAGCTAATGATGAAAGTCGAGCCTGTCCTGTCATATTTCCGGCATAGTCCGTTTTGAAAATGGCTTTAAATCAACACATCAATATACTATTTGCTTGTGCAGCTAAGTTAGCACACTGAAAGTGCCGCACACACCATTTTCCCGGCTGTAACAGGCTTGCTATCTTCAGAGTTGACCGCCCTTTCTTAATGATGTCCATTTTTTTCTGTTAAAAGTCCACCTGGAAAATGGCTTTGCCAGCAAATCTGCAACCAAATCCATTTGTTTTCATCCGTCGGCCATTGTAGGTTGAATTTGCGAGCTCTGGCTGGCTCACTCTGGCTTTGGGCCGCTTACACTATCACTAGCCAATCAAAGTTGGTGAAAGCGATGACTTATCCCTATGCCTGCGACAAGGCAATGGCGTATCCCTACGCCTGAGACAATGCATTGTGGTGTTGCCAACTCGAAATCTGATTGGTTAAAGCAACAGTCTTATCGACGCTTGTTTAATGCAGCAGAGCCCGCACAACTGATTGTTAAGGCCTTGAGGCAGATTTCTGACCCTGGCAACAAACAATGGCTGAAATGTGATTGGTGAAATGCTTCAGTATGAAAACACACATCTGGAAGAAGTGCAACCAGGGGGAAAAGCAATGAAAGGAAGCTAACAGACAATTTGGAAATATTTAATAAGTATTGATGGACAAAATATAATATATGATTCAGATATTTCTTAGGCCAGCAGAGAAGGCCTTGAAGGCCCTGACGGCCCGCCACTGGTGCTACTCCACAAAGTGTGTTTCCCAGTAAAAACATAAATAACTAATATAAAAATATAAAAGTCACTTACGGGCAAGGTAAATTCTAAAATATTGCACAATCTAAGATATTGCACATTGTAACTACACACACCGAAGTTATTGCACAGAAGCGATTTTGTGTCGTGCTAATGCAAGTTCAGAGCCCTGATGGCTCTGGGAAAAAAACTGTCCCTAAGTCTATTTGTCCGTGTTTTGTGAGACCTCTAGCGTTTGCCAGAGGGCAGCAGCTGGAACAGGTTGTGACCAGGGTAGTATGGGTCCCTAACAATGCTCTGCTGAGGTAGCGAGGGCTGTCAATGTCATCCAGTGAGGGCAGAGAGCAGCCGATGATCTTCTGGGTGGTGTTGATCACTCTCTGCATGGCTTTTCTGTCTGCTGCCGTGCTTTCAGCATGCCACACTGTGATGCAATATGCCAGGATGCTCTCCCCTTTGACTCTATAGAAGGTTACGAGAAGCTTAGTGTCCAAGTTTTTCCTCCTGAGTACTCTCAGGAAATGGAGTCGCTTCTGGGCCTTCTTCACAACTGCCGTGGTGTTGGTAAACCAGTAGAGCTTGTCCGTGACGTGGACCCCTAGGAATTTGAAGGACTGGACCCTGTCTACGCATACTCCATTTATGAGGAGTGGGGCAAGATCTGTGTTGCGTTTAAGAAAAACCAGGATTATTTTTTTAGTTTTTGTGGTGTTTAGTGTGAGATTGCTCACCAAATACCACAAAGACAGTTTGTTGACCTCATCTCTGTAGGCAGACTCATCCCCCCTGAGAGGAGTCCAACCACAGTGGTGTCATTGGCAAATTTGATGGAGTTAGTGGTGGGTCGATTTACAGTTGCAAGTGTACAAGGAGTATTGAAGAGGAGTCAGTACACAACCTTGAGGGGAGCCAGTGCACAGTGAAATGGAGGACGAGAGGTGGGGTTAAAAAGTTCTTAATCCAGCAGCAGATGGGAGAGTTTTTCTGCCAGAATGTCCGGTATTATAGTGTTGAAGGCTGAGCTATAGTCAACGAAAAGCATCCTCACATAGTTCCTCTGGTGCTCCAGGTGGCTCAATTCTGTGTGTAGAGCTATGGTGATGGCGTCCTCAGTGGACCTGGCTCTATAAGCAAACTTGTGAGGGTCAACTGAGGGAGGGATTGTATCCCTGATGTGGCGGGCGACAAACTTTTCAAAGCCCTTCATGATCACAGGGGTAAATGCAACAGGCCTGAAATCATTCAGGCTGTCAATGGTTGGCTTTTTAGGGACAGGGATGATGGTGTCTGATTTCAGGCAGGACCGGATGATGGATTGTTACAGGGAAAAATTGAAAATATTTGTGAAAACCCCAGTCAGCTGGTCAGCACAGGCTTTGAGCACCTTAGGTATTCCGTCAGGGCCAGCAGCCTTCCTGGTGTTCACAGTCTGCAGTACTTGTCTCACTTCATGTTCCTGAAGCTTCAGTGTACTGCTGCAAGGTGGTGGATGCGTTGAGACTGAATCCAATTTGTCAGTCTCAAAGCAGGCAAATAAATGGTTCAGTTCCTCTGCTAGTGAGGCATCTGTGTTAACTGACACCTTATTATTGCCATTGTAATTGGTAATGTGTCGTATTTCCTGCCACATCTTCTTTGGGTTATTTTCTGTGAAGTGCTCCTCAATTTTGCTTGTAAATGCTGCCTTGGCCTTTTTAATGCCTCTCTTCAGGTCTGCTCTGGCAGCGCTGTATTGTAACTTGTCCCCTGACTTGAAGGCGGTGTTACGGCATTTGATGAGTGCCTGTGTCTCACTGGTCATTCAGGGTTTTCTGTTGGGAAAAACCCAGTGTCCGTACAGTTTTTGTGTCTATATGTCTACGTGTCTGTGTGTCTGTGTGTCTGTGTGTCTGTGTGTCTGTGTGTCTGTGTGTCTGTGTCTGTGTGTCTGTGTGTCTGTGTGTCTGTGTGTCTGTGTGTCTGTCTGTGTGTCTGTGTGTCTGTGTATGCGTATATGTATATGTATGTGTATGTGTATGTGTATGTGTATGTCTCCATTTTGAAAAAAAATACCGTATCAGCATTTGCTTGCGTTGTGATGTCACGGGACACGGGCGCCATTTTCTCGTGACATCATCATGTTACGACGCCGTGAAATTGCTGTTTAGCTCTGTACACTCTTATGTTTTTCGTGTTTTACAGCCCTTCTATCTTTTTTTAATTACATTTTAATATTTCGTAATACATCCCTTTTTACTTTACTTTGTACTTTATACTTTTTATTTTAATGTTTTTACAACTTTCCTTGTTCTGTTAGCCTGGCTTCTTTTGGCTAATTCTTTTTTTTTTGGAACCATTCAGCCATGCCTATGCTGTCCCACACATGGGACTAGCTGTTACAATACGCAGCAGAAGGAGCGACACCTTGGTGCCGCCGGAGTTTCGGAGCTGGACAAAAGTGCCGAGAGGAGAGCCAACGCTTCTGACCAACCATTCCATTGTGGGATAAGATGGAAGAGCTGTCGGTGCTTACCAGCAACGGAGTCAAGGAGTTCTGCCCTGCTGCTGTTTTCTTCAGCTCCAGACTACTGAGGAACTGTGCGGATAAGCTTGGAAGAGTGACTCTGCATATTCTCTACCTCGGTCACAGTCTGCAGAAGTTCCCCATCTCGTGGAAGACTTCCTGTGTGTGGTTCCAGTTTTTGTCCAACTTTACGTCATTTTGAGTCTATCCGTTTTTTCTACCGAAACTCGTAGCTCGTTTTGTGTTTTTGCTGCTTTTCTGTCTTAATGATTTGGTGATTCTTGATGATCCCATTGACTTTGATTTGCTTTGTACTTTTTGCTTTTGCTCTGTTGTTCTGCGGCCTTTGGGACTGTACTGTCTAACTTATAACCATGCCGTTTCTTGCTACTGTCACAATGAAATTTCCCGAATACGGGATGCATAAAGTTATCCAATCCAATAAAAGAATTTGCGAATAAGAGTTTGCCTAGCGATTCATTGCAGCACACAAAAAAATAGCTCTCTTCTACAAATTGGCGTTGTCGGAAGGATCCTACTCTGCTTCAATCCCATTAACACAACTTTTAGCCAGGCTATTATCAACTGTTCTATCTTACCACAAATTCCCCACAAATCTACACAACGCTCATTTCTCGGCAAAATCCATTTATTTTTTAAATTAACCACCAAATCAATTCTTTTTCCAACTTTCCTTTCTTTTCTTGGTTTTGATCCTTCTAAAGTACCCCTGTAAGATCCCCAGGCCATGCCCAGCTGAAGTTTGACTGTTTTCTTACTTTCCATCATTTCAGTACACTCAATAGCACCCAAATGATGATCAAATTCAGCATCCATTTTGTCACCTTAAATATGACTCTCACAAACCTTCAGACACGCAATACAGTGGTACCTCGTCATACGACCGTTCGTCACACAATATTCTCGTCTTACGACGGAAATTTCGATCGAATAATTCGCCCGTCATGCGATCAAAATTTCGTGATGCGACCAAGTTTTTTTTTGCATATCTTTTGTGTATAACAATATCTACGAACACTGAACGATTAATTCAGACGAGTTCCGACCAGGAAACGCACAACGCACATGCGCGGGCAAAAAGAGGGCTTTCTGGGTAATGAAGTATACTCGTCCACACAACGCCGATAGGCAATGGCACTCTTTCTCAGAATGAAACTTCATTACCCACAATCAATACGTGGGTAAGCTGACCTGTTGCATTTCCTGTTATTTTTATTATCTAATACGAGGAGTATTATATTACTTCTCGTTCGCTGCTCCTAAGAACATCAGCGGCACTGGCTCGCAATTCCCTCTTTGTAATATTTCTGGTCGCAACTCTCTCTCATAGGCGCCGTTCAAAGCGGCTGCATTCAGAGCCAATTTAACGAGGGAGTTGCGAGCCGGTCTTTATGAGCAGCGGAGCGATTGCTAAAATGTACTACAAGACTATTTCCCGTTGGCTAGTGGTCGTGGGTTATCCTATTGTGAGGACATTTGTGTGAATCATTTTCGGAATATTTTGAAGGGAATACGTAGTACAACAGCAAACAGCCCATCGATAGCGAACGTGAGGGTGGAGGTGTGGCAAACCGCCAACCCGGAAAACGAAGGTAACAAAAGATTACAACAAAATTAGAATTCAGTTTTGTGTAAAGTTACATTAAACGTATGTTTGAGTGTCTGTATATATTAATCCAAGTTAATTTAAATTTGTTTTTTCCGTTTACGAGTGCGTTGTCGTCTTCTTCTTCTTCTTTTTTCACCTCAGGCGCCTGAGGATTACCCTCAGCAGCGCTAGAGCTGCCACTGGAACACGGATAAGTTCATCCAGGGAGTTGCCCAAGCCGCGATGGTAGCGTTCGGTCATTAAGGCCGGACAGCGGAGCCATAAGTGTTCAGACGACTCTGTTTCCTCGTCGCACAGGCGGCAGCGATCCGAGTCGGATTTCCCCACAAGGTGGAGCCACCGGCGGAGCAGGGGGTGGTGTCCACTGCGGAAACGAATCAGGTCTGTGCGGTCTCCTTTCGATAGGGCAAGTTCTTCCTCTGTGACTTTTGTAGTGTAGGTCTGCAAAAGGCGGGGGTGGGAGAGGGGGGGGGAGCGATCTTCACGTTGGATGATGGCACGTCTTGTGGCTGCGTCCGGGGGGGTATTGGTTTGGTCATCTAACGAGCCAAGTTTAGCTAGGGCATCAGCCAGGTCGTTTCCGCATATGTTGCAGTGGCCCGGGATCCACAGTAGCTGCAGTCGCTTAGGCGGAGGGAAAAGGGCGATGTCACCCTGAAGTCTCCGAATGGCGGGGTCTTGCGTATGGGGGTTTCCCATAGCTTGGACCAGCGATTTGCAGTCACTGAGGATAATTGATGTCTGCCAGTCTGCTGTTTCCCTCAGCCAGGAGAGTGCCTCGGTCAGTGCCACTTTTTCAGAGTGGTAGGAGCTGCTGCGGCTGCCAGTGGCACCATGCCATTGGTGGATGATTGCACTCTCCTTAATGACGACAAAACCTGCACCACCGTCCGCAGTGCCTTCTTTGGTGGATCCATCTGTGAAGATCTGTAGGTCCGGTTTACCCATGCTTCTGATGAGCTCTTCTGCCTTATCTCTTTGGGTGATGGTCGGCATGTGTTTAGAGACTGCGGTAAAGGCGGTTTGGATGGGGGGGTAATAGCCAGGGTGGGCAGGGATGGGAAGAGTATGTGCAAGGGGTATGGAGTTCGAGAGCGGTAAGACGGGGAAGGGTCGATGATCGCCAGTCTGGCTTCTTTTGCAAACGCATTTTAACGTTTTCATGGAGGAGGCGGTGTCGGGGATCAGAAGGAGGCAGCTGGTTCCAGGCATCCGCCTTAAGAAGTGCTTGTAACTTGAGGCGGGATGAGAGGGGTGTGAGATGTGCCTCATGTAGGACTGCTTCGGTGGGGGTAGACCTGAGGTGGTGGGTTATGGCGCGGGCTGCTTCCAGTTGGGCGGTTTCAAGGGATTTGAGGTGAGTTTGGGCCAGCCAGGGGGCCCATGCCGGTGCTGCGTACTCCGCAAGACTTTTCTGGGTGGCAATATACACCGTTCTAAGGTCGTTTGGTTGCCAACCCCAGGATGTGCCACTGAGTTTGCGGAGGAGGTTCGTTCTTTTGGACATGGTTTGGCGGACTTTTTTCGCTTGCTCTGCAAACGTGAGTTGTCGGTCAAAAGATAGGCCAAGAAAAGTGGGGGTGGGGTTATGCTTGAGGGTGGCGCCATTTATTAAGATCTTTGGTTGCCATTTGGCCTCAGCTGAGTCCAGGCTAAAAAATGACGCCTCACACTTGGTGGTGTTAAGGTTTAGGTGTGCCTCGGAACTCCACCTCCAGACTTTTTCAACCTCCGCTTGAAGTCTGCTTTCCACCTCCTCTTTGTTCCTACCCCGACAAGCAAGAGCCAGATCGTCTGCATAGGCGCTGACCAGGGTGGAGTCGTTGAACTTGTCGAGGAGGTCATTAATGTAGATGATGAATAAGAGGGGTGACAGGACCGAGCCTTGGGGGAGCCCTTCTTTGAAGGTTCTGCTCCTGCCGATGGTATTGTTGATCCTGACCCTGGCTGTGCGATTTGTGAGCCAGTTGGCGATCCATCTGATGAAGCGGTAGGGGACCCCCAGGTCTGCCATTTTTTGTAAGAGACCTGTTATCCATACCTGGTCGAATGCCTTGCTGAAGTCAAAGAATGTTGAAAGCGTGCGTTGCCGTTGAGTCGACTGGAAGCCATCAGAGATGAACTGCGACAGTCGCAGGGCCTGGTCCGTCGTGCTTCTTCCCTTTCGAAAACCGGCTTGCCAGTGGCTGAGAAGCTGTTTATCTTCCAACCACCAGGCGAGACGGTTCACGATGAGCCTTTCCATTGTTTCGCTAAGCGTAGAGGTGAGGGCGATGGGTCTGTAGTTCCCAACGTCCTTTGGTGACTTCCCTTTTTTGAGGAAAGGGATGATGGTGGCCACTCGCCAAGCTTGTGGACACCAGCCCTCTAGCCAGCTGGTGTTGACGATATGGAGTAGTTCGGGAAGGATGTTTGCCGGAAGATTTTTTAGAAGGTCCGGGGCTATGTCGTCGGGTCCAGCTGCCTTACCCGCTTTAAGTTGGGACAGCGCTGTCTGCAGTTCAGCATCGGTGAACGGGAGCTCGAGGACTTGTCGCGGTGAGCCGAGCAGTCTGCGGGTAGCTGTACGTAGAGAACGCACTGCTCGTCTGCTCCGCTTGTCACTCTTGCGTCCGCTGACCGAGGCATATTCCCTGATAAATGCTGTTGCCTTGGCTCGGTCACTCACGTACTCCTTGTTCTTGTAGACCAGGGACTCGCCAGATTGTTGTGTTTTGGTGCCTGAGAGGGATTTTACTAAGGACCAGGCTTGTCCCGTAGATCTTGTCTCGGCGATCTTGGCGAGGTGTAAGCGCCATGCGTTCCTTTTCGCTTCAGTGGTTTTTTGTTTGATCTGTTGACAGAGTGCTATCCATTCTTTCCTATTTTGTTGGAGGTCTCGACGTAGTCGATTCCTTTCGCGGATGAGGTCCTTCAGGTCCTGTGTCAACCATGGGAGCTCCTTCTGGCGGATAACTTTGACCGGTATTGTAAGTGCTGCTGCCTCTTTCACGTGTTGCACTAAGAGGGAGAGTTTTTCCGGGGCTGTGGCTGCTGCGGAGATTACGGGTAGGCGATCCATGAGGATGGTACGATACCTCTTCCAGTCAGCTTTCGAGAAGTTGGGTCGTACTCTTCTTTGTTGGCATTCGACACGGAGAGCACGGTTCCACCTAATCAGAATCGGTCTGTGGTCGGAGGTCATCTCGTCGACGGGTTCCCATTGCAGATGTTCGGCCGTGGTGGGGTCAGTGATCGTTAGGTCGGGGGCACTCATGCCTGCTCCTTGTTGGTATCTGGCAGTCCGTGTCCACACGCCGTCATTAAGGAGAGTTAGGTCATGGTCATCGACCCATTGATGGATTGCGTTACCCCTGGGATCTGTCTTGGCAAGTATATCCCAGGTCGGGTGGTGCGCGTTGAAATCCCCGCAGATCAGGCCATGCTCCGTGGGGAGCGAGTTTAACCAGGAGAAATCTTGGGGGGCAGGACAATAATCCGATGTCGCCGGGGGGATGTAGGCGTTGACCAGTGAGAGGTGCCGCCTGCGGGCGATGGGAATGTGGATATGCTGGAGTTCGAGGGGGCCTGATGGGGACGCTGGAAGGATGGAGTAGGGGATGCCGCATCTCAGGTAGACAAGGAGACCCCCGCCTCGTCGCTGTTTTGTGCCTGAGCCCTCACGGTCTTGGCGAATCACGTTATAACCGTCGAGCTGAGGCGTCGGGTCTTCGAGTCCCAGTTTTGTTTCCTGGAGGAGGAGGATGTCAATTTTTAGACGTGCCGTCACCTCTTTCAGTTCGGTAGTCTTGGTCGCCAGGTAGTCACAGTTCCATTGAAGGATGGTGAGACCGGCTTTCCGTGCCTCCGGTAGATCGGCAATCCTATCTGTGGGTTGTTGAGGGTGGGAGGGTTTCAGGTTCAGACAGCTCTGGCAGCACCAGTTATTGTTTCTGCGAAGTATGGTTAAAGCGTGTCTGGTTTCAGGGGCACATTTGAGGTGGAATCCACGTTTGCAGGATCTACATGTCAGGGGAGAGCGTGAAACGATTAATTTGTTATTACAGGTGGGGCAGTTTGCGTTTATAGGTTGGTGTGTTGTTATGGCTGTTTGGTGTGTGGAGGATTGTTGTGTCGGGGGTGGTGAGCAGGTCGGGCATAGCCAGTTTGCATTAGTTTGGGAGCGAGGTAGTCCAGAGCAAGAGCGGTGGGATTTGTTGGGGCAGTTCGAGCAGGGGATGGGGGAGATGGTAGGGGAGAAGGAGATTTTGCAGACACAGCATTTTTCTTTCGGTCCCACGTAGGCTGTGCGCGGAAGTGACGGCACGACGGCATTTCGGGAACAGGATCCGCAGAGAAAGCCTTGATGACTCTTTATCTGGGTTCGGGTCAGGCCGCTACAGGTCCTGTGGAAATTTCGTCGGCAAGCGTTGCAGACCAGTGGGGTGAAGTCACGACGGATCGTCTTAGAGCATCCCGGGCAGGAAGGTCCCGGGTTCTCCTCGACGTCGCCTGCCCTTAGGAGGAGTAACCGGAGGTGTGGGGCAGGGCGGACATCTCCGGCTGGATGAAAAACATAGGGCGCCATGTTCCTGGGTGGCAGCTCTGGGTGGTTGTGTTGGATTCGCAGGCCGCGGCGGGCGGCCTCTCGGGAGACACCTCGTGAAGGTTCCAACTGTTGTCTCCCCGTTGTCGTGGAAACAAGACGAACCCCACCCCCACACACCCCAAACGTCTCTGTCTCCCGTCGGCGAAATCTGCCCAATTTTAGTTGGATTAAACACATTTTTTTAGTATTAAACCACTAGTTATGTGTTACTTTGTTAATGGATGGCGAATTAGAAGAAATAAAACATTTTTTTCCCAATCCAATATCCTGTTATTGTTTTTTTCAGTGAGTTGGAACGAATTAATTTGTTTCCCATTCATTTCAATGGGAAACGTCCGCTCGAGTTACGAGAATCTCGTCATACGATCTCAGTCCCGGAACGGATTAAGATCGTATGTCGAGGTACCACTGTATGTATATATATATATATATATATATATATATATATATATATATATATATATATATATATATATATATATATATATATAAATATAAAAGAGTTTTTGAGGGTTGGATTGATACGTTGAAGGCGCTACCAGAAAATGCACCGCCCGCCACTGATGTATATGTATGTGTGTATATATATATATATATATATATACACATATACACACACATACATATACATCAGTGGCGGGCGGTGCATTTTCTGGTAGCGCCT
Organism: Stigmatopora argus; assembly: GCF_051989625.1. Taxonomy (NCBI): domain Eukaryota; kingdom Metazoa; phylum Chordata; class Actinopteri; order Syngnathiformes; family Syngnathidae; genus Stigmatopora; species Stigmatopora argus. The sequence goes on from NC_135399.1 coordinate 2,540,442, forward strand.
TCAACGTATCAATCCAACCCTCAAAAACTATTTTATGGCTATAAAACCTCTACTGCAGCTACAGCTGCGACACATAAAAAAATAATCAATAAATTAATGCACAAAAATGGGGTAAAATCCACTTCCTAGCAGCATTTCATGATTAAATACAAATACTGGAGCTTTTCAGACATTAAAACCAGGCCAGGGGGTGATTTTCCCGGGAAAAGACAGCGATGAACGTCAATGGCGTACGGGCAAACATTGCCCGAAAATGGGGTAAAATCCAGCCAAAGACAGCATTTATTGATTAAATACAAATACTGGAGCTTTTTAGATATCAGAACCGGGCCCAGAGTATCATTTCCCCGGTAAAAAGACAGCGATGAACGTCGATACGTCCATACGTGAAATGACAAAAAATGCACTAAAATACTAAAATTAGGTAAAATCCACTTCCTAGCATAATTTATTGATTGAATACAAATACTGGAGCTTTTGAGACATTACAACCAGGCCAGGGGGGTGATTTTTCCCGGGAAAAGACAGCGATGGACGTCAATGGTGAAACGCCAAAAATTAAACTGGAGTAAAATCCACTTCCTAGCAGCATTTTGTGATTAAATACAAACACTGGAGCTTAAATACAAACACTGTGTTAGGTTTATCCAATTGTATGTTTATCCATAGGTATTTCCAATTGAGCTTTCAATAAAAAAGGCATCTGTAGTCACAATCACCATTTAATTCTTGCAAGAAGAGAATACATCCCACCGCTCGTCCGATCAAGATTATTCTAACGAGTGGCATTATGTCCTGCCCATTTAAGGCTTCAAATCAAAACAATTACAAGGTTATCGATTCCAATTGCGTAAGCAAGAAACAAAACAATTCCATAATCAAGCAAACCTAGCGTCAACCTAGCGTCACAAATTAAAACAATATGCGAGTAATCGATCCAATTGCGTAAGCAAGAAACAAAACAATTCCATATCAAGCGTCACAAAGGAAAAACAAATATGCGAGTTGATTGATAGCCATCCGCTGAACCAACAACAATTTAAGCGTCCTTCACCGATCTTCATTGCGAACTTGCATCTGGGGAAAGGGTTGAGGTGTATCTTCCAGTACTCAGTCCTCGGAGCAAGAACTCAGTGTATTGTTTTATGTCCTTGCGAACTTGTATCTCTCGCTGGACCCAGCTGTCCTGGAGAGCGACCTTGGCGTAAGCGTTTGTCTTCACATATTAATTCAACTCTAACATAAAAGCAATCAACACATATATATATATATATATATATATATATATATATATATATATATATATATATATATATATTGTTTAATATAGTTACACATTTAGGATGAGCATTACTATTCCTAATAAGCAAATATATTGATTAATATAGTAAGCATGTATATTATAAGGCTTTATATTCATTGCAAACACATTTATAATAATGATTACTCCAACACACTGGAGCTTTTCAGATATCAGAACTTGGCCCACAATTGAAATATTATTTAGGAATATAGCCATGTTTGTAATTTTACTCACCAAAAATCCTTTTTACACAATATCCATCCTCCTTTCTTTCTTCCTTCTTTCCTATTGCCATCAAAGCTAATGATGAAAGTCGAGCCTGTCCTGTCATATTTCCGGCATAGTCGTTTTGAAAATGGCATTAAATCAACACAACAATATACTATTTGCTTGTGGAGCTAAGTTAGCGCGCTGAAAGTGCCCCACACACCATTTTCCCGGCTGTAACAGGCTTGCTAGCTTCGGAGTTGACCGCCCTTTCTTAATGATGTCCATTTTTTTCCTGAAAAAGTCCGTCTAGAAAATAGCTTTGTGAGCAAACAGAATCAATTTGTTTTTGCTTCTGTCGGCCATAGTGGGTGGAGTTTGCGATCTCGGCTGCCTCGGTACTGCTTTGGCCCGCCTACTAGCCAATCATAGTTTGTGAAAGCAATGACATGTCCCAGCCAGCAAAATGCTAACGCCTATGAAAAATCATTTTGGGGTTGCCAACTCGAAATCTGATTGGTTAAAAGCAACAGTCTAGTTTAATGCAGCAGAGCCCACAAGAACTGATTGTGCAGGCTTTGAGGCAGATCTGATCTGGCAACAAATAATGGCTGAAATGTGATTGGTTAAATGCTTCAATATGAAAACACACATCTGGAAGCAGTGCAACCAGGGGGAAAAGCAATGAAAGGAAGCTAACAGACCATTTGGAATAATAAGTACGTATTGATGGACAAAATATAATATGATTCAGATATTTCTTAGGCCAGCAGAGAAGGCCTTGAAGGCCCTGACGGCCCGCGACTGATATATATATATATATATATATATATATATATATATATATATATATATATATATATATATATATATATATATATATATATATATATATATATATATATATATATATATATATATATATATAAAATTGTTACTCAACAATACAAAATAACACACCCAAGAATAAACAAAGACGCGCAGTTCACAGGCACCCTTTCCAAACACAGCGAGTGACCCACAATTACTATGTATTATTTTTGTTGCCCAAGGTTATTAACAAAAAATAATCTAATTTTCCGCCAGTGGGATGCACCACAAATGTCAATCCCACATTAGTAATTGAATTTTTTTTACCAATGTTATCAAATCCCCCACTGCGTTCTTTGATCATTACATGATCCGAGTGGGTCAGCCGCCACCTTTTGAGTCCAAGCGGACACATGTTCTCTGCATAAACGATCACCCCAGAGTTCTATCTACTGTATTTTCACACCTGTAGGGCGCACTCAAAAGTCTAAAATTTTCTCTAAAATGGTTGATGCGGCCAATTGGTCGGTGCGCCTTGTTTGTGCACTAAATTCAATTTTTGTATGACCCTGACCGCTTGAGTGACTGGTTTTATTTCTTGCCGACACGCTACTTATTGCAATCAACCCAGTGGGCATTCACTCTAAAAAATTTCAAGCATTACGATAAATCCATTCAAAACATCCCAGGCAAGTGGCAAGGCATTTGACACGCAGCGCTTTTAACCCGCAAAACACTCAATACCCAAAGAAACAGCCTATTAGAGCTATACAGAGGAAAAGCATGACGTGAATGACAACAAAATGTGGGTGTGAACGCTTGGAAAATGGACTGAAGCCATGGATCGAACAAAATTTAACAGCGAGGAGAAACAGCTTTGTGTACGGCTTGGGAGTGATGAATGCCGGAAGGCCAACATAGCAGACAGTTAGGCAGCGTCGCACGAGTTATGTGACGATTTTGAATGGATTGTTGATGCCGATATAACAGCGAGGAGAAGCAAAGGCTCGGGAGTGATGCATGTCGCGAGTTACAATGGATTGTGGATGACTGGGCTCAAGTGTCGGCCAGCACTGTTCGAGCTTTCCCAAAAGCTGGAATCAAGTTCCCGGAATACACAACTCTGACTGACAGTTAGATGGAGCATAGCATGTTGAATGCCAAACTCTTTATATCAGATACAGAAGATCATGAGTTTGGCGTTTTGTAACTGCTTTAACTTCTATTAACTTGTGTACCTTTTACCTCAAAAAAGCTCTATCAAACTTAGTTTTGCTCGTGCTGTCTTTAAAAAAACACGTTAGTGGCTAGCATCACATACGTTAGCAGCTAACATAACATACACTAGGGGCTAGCATAACATACACTAGCGGAAAGCATAACATACACTAGCATAACATACACTACCCTAGTGTCATGCTAGTGCCTTATCCAACAAGGTGCCCTATGTATTGACAAAAAACAGAAAATATACCCGCAACTGAGACTGCGCCCTTTCAGACGGTGCAAGCGTAGAAAAGTATAGACCAGATACGCCAATGCATTCTCTGGTATATTATTACAGAAGCCCGATCCGCCAGTACGCTCTCTTGTATTATTACAGAACCCAGATCCGGCAATGCGCTTCTGTAATTATTGGATTTGTCAGAATCAACAATCCAATGTTAGTCAATTGACATTCAACCCTCTTTGGCACAGTTAGTTGAATTTAAGACAAAACAATGTATCCTACCTTTATTCCATGAAATGCTACCATCTGTCACCAAAGAGGTTTGATTCAGAGCCGTTCTTCCATTCACAGAGAATCCTGCCGACAACGCCAATTTGTAGAAGAGAGCTATTTTTTGTGTGCGCTGCACTGAATAGCTTCTTCTATTCGCAAATGTTTTTATTCTCTCAAGTGGACAGAAGAAACTGGGAGAATCCCCAGCCTCCATCGTCCCCATTGGAAGGCCACATCTATGTCGGTTGGGACTCTGAATTTTCTGATGGTGAGGACAACCAGGAGCTAATTGATTTGTATGCTGCAGATTCGGACAGTGATTTTCTCAGCCGATTCGGACTCCGATACACTCCACCGGAGGACGTTGAGCCGCCAGTCGCACCCGTGCTGAAGCCACGTACCAGGCTTCCGGTGCCGGCAGGACCGCCAGTCGCACCTATGCCGAAGTCACGAACCAGGTTTCCCGTGCCGGCTGAGCCGCCAGTCGCACCCGTGCTGAAGCCACGAACCAGGCTTCCGGTGCCGGCTGGCCCGCTTAGTTCCTGCCGGCCTAGTTCCTGCATGCCTAGTTCCTGCCTGCCAAGTTCCTGCCTGCCAAGTTCCTGCCTGCCCAGTTTCTGCCAGCCCAGTTCCTGCCTGCCCGGTTTCACCCTGCTCGTTTCCGGCCTGCCCAGTTCCTTCCAGGCCAGTTCCTGGCTGCACGGTTTCACCCTGCCCGTTTCCGGCCTGCTCAGTTCCTGCCAGCCCAGTTCCTGCCAGCCAAGCCCCTGCCCGCCCAGCTCCTGCCCGCCCAGCTCCAGCCTGCCCAGCTCCTGCCCGCCCAGCTCCTGCCCGCCCAGCTCCTGCCCGACCAGCTCCTGCCCGCCCAGCTCTTGCCCGCCCGGAAGCGGCGGCGACGCACCGGGCCTCCTGAACAAGGGGGTCGGCGACAGCGGAGCGCCGGGGCCCCTGGACGAGGGGGTCGGCGACAGTGACGCGCCGGGGCCCCTGGACGAGGGGGTCGGCGGCGGCGAGAGCGACTCTCCGGCGCACCTGGATGAGGGGGTCGTCGGCGGTGAGAGCGACTCTCCGGCGCCCCTAGACGAGGGGGTCAGCAGCGGCGCGAGCGACTCTCCTGCGCCCCTGGACGAGGGGGTAGGCAGCGGCGAGAGCGACTCTCCGGCCCGGGCTGGCGGCTCCCCGAGCAGCCAGGGTAAGGTGCCTGACGACCGTTCTAAGATTCTGGTGTCTGTTAGGGGCAGGGGGCTTGGCCAGCACTTAAAGGACCAGCGAGGAGGCCCGCCGGACCGGCTACTCCCACTCCTCTCCAAATGCCGGCGTGGACGCCCGCCGGATCGGCCTTGCCTCGTCTCAGGCCGGTGCGGACGCCCGCTGGATCGGCTACCCCGACGCCTCGTCACCGGTCGGCGCAGACGCCCGCCAGACCGACCACTCCCTTGCCTCATCTCAGGCCGGCGCGGAAGCCCACCGGACCGGCCACTCCCACGTCTCGTCTCGGGCTGGCTCGGACGCCCGCCGGACCTGCCACTCCGACGCCTCATCTCAGGCCAGCGCGGATGCCAGCCTGACCGACCACTCCCTCGCCTCGTCTCAGGCCGGCGTGGACGCCCGCCGGACCGGCCCCTCCCACGTCTCGTCTCGGCGTCTAGAATCTGTCCCTTAGAGGGGAGGTACGATCAGGAGCGGCCCGTTTATCCCTCCTGGCTTGCCGTCAAGGCAGAGCAGCTGCAATCAATCTTTGAATACCTCCTGAGTTTGTATTTAAACACCAATGAATTTTAGTATCATTGACGGATCGTCCCGCATATTCCTGCATGATATTGCGCAAATTCCTGCGTCGATTCCATAGCCATGCAGCCACGCTACCATTCTCCTCGATACCACTTGTTCTCCTGTTTCCAGTTTGGTTTCGTTTCCGTTTCACAAGTCCTCGTTGTTTTGTAACATCCCTCCTAAGTTATTTAAGTTGTTGTTTTGAAGCGAATTGCCTCATCCTCACCTGCTTCACCGCGACTGGGTTCTAATCCTTTCCCGATCGCGCCACGACGACGCGGCGCGATCGTAACAATTCTACAGAGAAAAGTGAACAAAAAAATTAATATCAACCAAAATCTACAAGCGAGTTGTGACTGTTGCGCTTTCCAATGAGGGTTTCTCACCAACAATTAAATAATGCTTTGGTTGGGGTTCAGATATTTATATTTGGGATTTGTCACTGGTGTCTACTGTAAGATAAAATGACAAAGTCGCTTGGCAATTGCTTGTTCACATTGTATCAGTTTATTGTAAGTATAGAAAACATCATTGTCATAAGAAACTTGCCCAGAGTTTGGTCGTTGTCATGGAGACTTGACACTGATTAATCAGACTTTGCACAGAGTTTGGTCATTGTCATGGAGACTTGACACTGATTAATCAGACTTTGCCCAGAGTTTGGTCGTTGTCATGGAGACTTGACACTGATTAATCAGACTTCGCCAAAATTTGGTCGTTGTCATAGAAACTATACTATACCCTGTTTGCCTATATAAAGACTGACCTACTGTTCATTCGGAGAGAGTTGCAAGGACAACAGACTGTGAGCGGTTCACAGCTGTTTGAGCTCTCTCCCCATCCTGCAGTCCGGTAATAAACTTATTTCCTATTAAATTGATCTCACTCTTTCTTAACCTGTTCCTGAAGTTGTAGTTTCAGATCTATCATACTTTGTTGCCGATACCCAACAAGCCAACAATTGCCAGAGCGGCGACGGAGCACGACGAAGGGCAAAATAAAGACTGTCAACAGCATCATCCATTCCTCCATTGAAAGGGTCAACCTAACGGATGTTCCCTCGCCGCTCCGGTGATCTGGTGACGGGTCCCTCTGAACCAGGGCAGGTTTGGAACGAGAAAGATCGTGAGTTCACCCTTTGATTTCTGTCTCCGTGAAGTGTGATAATTTGAATGAGTATTATCACTGCGGTAGTGTGGAGTCAGGGATTCCGGTAAGAGAATAGAGTCAGGGATTCTGCTAAGACAAAGTCAGGGACTTGTGGTCTTGGTGTGTTAATGGAGTCGGGGACTCCAGTAAGAGAATAGAGTCAGGGACTCTGCTAAGACAAAGTCAGGGACTTGTGGTCTTGGTGTGTTAATGGAGTCAGGGACTCCGGTAAGAGAATAGAGTCAGGGACTCCGCTAAGAATAAGTCAGGGACTTGTAGTATTGGTGTGTTAATAGAGTCAGGGACTTGTAGTATTGGTGTGTTAATAGAGTCAGGGACTCCGCTAAGAATAAATCAGGGATTTGTAGTCTTGGTGTGTTAATGGAGTCAGGGACTCCGGTAAGAGAATAGAGTCAGAGACTCTGCTAAGAATAAGTCAGGGACTTGTAGTCTTGGTGTATTAATGGAGTCAGGGACTCCAATAAGAGAAAATAGTCAGGGACTCCGTTAAAACAGAGTCAAGGACTTGTGGTTTTGGTGTATTCAGAGATATTGGGTGAATCACGAAGTATTGAGATCAATTTCGGTACATTTAGAATATAATTGTTGTTTAAACTATTAAGTAAGTGATTAAAATGGGTCGGACAACCGACTCTGAGCGGTTCACAGCTGTTTGAGCTCTCTCTCCATCCGGCAGTCCGGTAATAATAGTCAGGGAGGCTGCCACACTGATGCGATATTGAGCTTTCTTCATTCTTGACATCTGAGTCAAACCCCTTGTAATTGACAATATTACATTGATCTCACTCTCTGTTGACCTGCTCCTGAAGTTGTATTTTCAGATCTATCATCTACATAGCCTTAGGGAAAGGGTAAAAGGTACATTACCTTGTACTTTTATAGAGGCGGAAGAGGAGGCTGAACCATGTTCATTGATAGCGACACAGGTGTAGATGCCAGTGTCCTGTGGCATGAGGTTGTAGATCTTCAAGAAGATATCACCTGTTTCCCTGAAGATGAAGGCTGGATGAGTAAAGAGGACATGTAAAAGGAGAAGCACCAAAGACGTATAAGTGTTGATGGAACCTGATGTCAATGGTGAAACGCCTCTTGCTGGTCATTGGATTTTGGTCAGGGCCCTTGAGGGTGAAAGAGGGTTTGGGTCGTCCACACACTTTGCAACAGATGACAACCGTCTCCCCAAAGGCACACACTACGTCCGAGAGTGGCAACAAGAACTCTGGAGCAACTGTATGTGCATAGGAAGGCAGCCATATAAAGCAGTGTTCATGTTGAGAAACAAACCTTTAAAGCAGTAGATCCAAATGACGGCCATACTATATTACACTACAATACGAACACAAACACAGCACACACAAAAATGTTTCCAGCAAAGCTACCGTATTTTCTCACATTTAAGCCACCCCGCATATAAGCCGCAACCTTAAAATTGCCTTAAAGTCATTGTATTTTACAATTTCTTGCATATAAGCTGCCCTCTGATTTACAATTTTCACCTCCATATTCATGGTTTTATTCAGGAGTACAAATGTTTTACTTTGAAGGGAAAATCATTGCACGAGGTATTTCTGAGATACTATATGAATCAAAATCACATTATAAGGGTCACTGTCACAAGGAAGTTAGTAATTCACCCAGTAATGGTTGTTTTCTTAATGCAAAACAGAAAATATCTAACAAATAGTAAATATCAATTTGCATGCATCTACTGGTGAAAAAGAGTAAAGCTATACCCTTGATTCAGTCATCATTTTTTTTGTTACAAATACGGTTTATATGATTTGGAAGTCTTTGTTATTTTTTCGAGGACCTTGCCTCAGTTATTAAAGTTTTTTTCTAGTACAGTCTCATTCCCCGTCTCCGCCTTTTTCCCCGCGTTTGCGTCCTACCACGCTTCACGCTCCGCAAAAAGTAACCAAAATGAATCAATCATTCATCCATTTTCTGAACCGATTTATCCTCATTAGGGTCGTGGTGGGTGCTGGAGCCTATCCCAGCTGACTTTGGGCCAGGGCAATCACACGACATGCCCAATTTTTCCACAAACCCAGCACGCAGCAACCCCTGAAAACCCAATTTCTGTTCAATTTACTCATCTCCCTTCTTCCAATCTCTTGGCTACCATCTCTATGCTCTCGCCACCTATCTCAGTAAATATTTTTCCCATCAGCTGAGGAGGCCCCGCTATTCTTTTTTACAAAACAGCATGTTCTGCCTTTCCAGCCGCCTCGCTCTTATCAACATGCTCATTCCCACTCCGCTCAAATTTCTTTGCATTTCCATAGCACCTTATTTTGCCATCAAAAAACAATAATTAGTATCATCATATCCATCCTTCATTCTGTGGAACAAGCCGTCTCACTTTTATCTCCATTCACATATTATATATAGATAACCTCTATGCTTAGTGTGTATTTTATCCTGCAGGTCTATTATTTTATGCATATTAAGCTGGCCAGCAAACTCATATTTGTTTATCCATACGTTTAGGTGTTTAACCCTTGGCGCGCTTTGATTTTCAACAAATTTCCAATCTCTACACGGCAGACGTTGTTTTGGATCGTCATCTCTAGCCACCTTGTTATTTGAGCTCCCCATTTTGAAGGGAGTTGGTGTGCAATTAGCAAGTAACTTTCTTTTCCGCCTTTTGTTATCACTACACACGCAACACACAAGTATACTCTCCCGTCTGGTATACTTTCAGAGTTTAATTACTTTTCCGGACCACAGTACAGGACACCGACACCCTAAGTTTTATAGACTCATGCTCTGTCTCTTCACCTGTTAGGGACTAGTATTCACAGGGTTTTATTGTCGCCGGCCCCAGCACGCGAGTCTCATTTCTCAAAATGGACCTTCACATGCAATGGACCTTCACATGCAATGCCCCTTTGCGCATTTGGCAACCGTCAACAAATGCAGACATTCATGTTGGCTCACCAGAGATGTCCTCAGATGACTCCCTTAGTAGGATTAGTCTTCAACCGTTGTGAATCCAGGCGCTCCGCCGAAAATCCAGCCCGCAAAGGGTTTTAGACTCTGTGGCCACGGACTTTCCCAGATGTCGACCAAGCGCCCGGACTCCTCTCTGGTATGTTGACTCCCAGGCTCGAAGGAACAAAATGACAGGTTCACCAATAGGTATTCCCAAATTTACCTTTCAACAAAAGAGGCATCTGAACTCATATCCTTATTTCTTGCAAGAGAGAATCAATCCCAACTCGCCTTCGTCCAAGATCATTCTAAAGAATTGAATCCTCTCCTGCCCATTCAATTGCATTAGAGTCAAAACAATTAAGGTAATCTATTCAAAACAATTGCATGAGAGGTAAACCAAGCAAGCCTCTATTCAAAACAATAAAATAAAATAAATAAAAACAATTGTGAGTATTTTCGGAGGGCAAACGGTATCGCCAACTGGGCCGGAGTCCAAGTCAAAACAATTAAGAGTCCTTCCCGGATCTTCAGTCTGAGCTTGCAACCGTGTGAGAAGTCGAGGTTACAAAACATTTTAGGAGTCCTCCCGGATCCGTGTGAGAGGTCGAGGTCTCAAAACAATTTTGATAAGTACAGCTCTCCCCAGTCACTTGATCCAGCTCTTCCAGGAGGACCCCAAGGCGTTCCAGAGCTAGCCGGGAGAAAGAGTCTCCCCAGCATGTCCTGTGGCTTCCTTCTGGTGGGACGTGCCCGGAAAACCTCCCAAGGGAGGCGTCCAGGGGGCATCCTGATCAGATGCCTGAGCAAACTCATCTGGCTCCTCTCGATCCGGAGGAGCAGCGGATCTACTCCAAACCTCTCCCGGATGACTGAGCTCCTCACCCTACCTCTAAGGGAGAGTCCGGACATCCTGCGGAGGAAACTAATTTCAGCCGCTTGTATCCGAGATCTCGTTCTTTTGGTCACGATCCACAGCTCGTGACCATAGATGAGGGTGGGAAAGTAGATCGACTGGTAAATAGAGAGCCTCGCCTTTTGGCTCAGCTCCTTCTTCCCTACGACAAACTAGTGCAGAGTCTGCATCACTGCAGACGCTGCACCGATCCGCCTGTCTATCTCCCGCTCCATTCTTCCCTCACTCGTGAACAAGATCCCAAGATACTTAAACTCCTCCACATAGGGAAGGACCTGATCTTTGACCAGGAGAGGGCATGCCAACTTTTTCCGACTGAGGACCACGGTCTTGGATTTGGAGGTGCTTATTCTCATCCCGACCGCTTCACACTCGGTTGAGAATCGTTCCAGCGAGAGATGGAGATCGTGGCCTGATGAAGCACAAAGAACCACATCATCTGCAAAAAGCAGGGAAGCAATAATAAGGCCACCAAACCGGACCCCCTCAACGCCACGGCTGCGGTTAGAACAGGGGTGGCCAACTCCGGTCCTCGAGAGCCCCTTTCCGGTCTTTTTTCCATATCTCCCTCCACCAACACACCTAAATCAAATAATCTGGATCGGTATCAAGCTCCTGGACAGCTTGCTGATGAGTTGATCATTTGATTCAGGTGTGGTAGAAGAGGGAGATATGGAAAACAGGCTGAATAGGGGCTCTCAAGGACCGGAGTTGGCCACCCATGGCCTGGATATTCTGTCCATAAAAGTTAAGAAGAGAATTGGTGACATAGGGCAGCCCTGGCGGAGTCCAACCCCCACAGGAAACAGGTACGACTTACTGCTGGCTACGCGGACCAGACTCTGACACCGGTCATAAATGGACCGGACCCCGCATGTCAGGGTTTCTGGCACCCCATACTACTGAAGTACCCCACTCAAGACTCCTCGGGGGACACGGTAGAATACCTTCTCCAGGTCCACAAAGCACATCTAGACTGGTCGGACGAAATACCACCCGCGGGGCCTTGCCACCGAGGAGCTTTGTAACCACATCGGTGACTTAAACTTCAGAGAAAATAGAGTCCGCCCCAGAGTTCTCCGGATCTGCTTCCTCATGGGAAGGCATGTCAGTAGAATTGAGGAGGTCTTCAAAGTACCAATTCACAACATCCCGAGTCGAGGTCAGCAGCGCCCCATCCCCACTATACACTGTGTTGACGGTGCCGGTCACCTGCCTCCGGAGTAACATGGGCCAAAAGGGCCTGGTAGGACTCATTTTTCAGCCTGACGGCATCCCTTACCGCCGGTGTCCATCATCGGGTTCTGGGGTTGCTGCCACGACAGGCACCGACCACATTTCATAAACAGCTTCGGTCTGCACCCTCAGCAAAAGAGGCGTGGAACATGGTCCACTCAGACTCAATGTCATCCGCCTCTTCCCGGACATGAGAGAAGCTATGTCAGAGGTGGGAATTGAAAGTCCTTCTGCCGCACTGGCATCTGCCCCCACCATCAGAGTCAACTCACCACCGGTTGACAGCTCTGCCCTCTCTTTACCCGAGTATCCAAGACATGTGGCAGCAGGTCCGAATACACGACCACAAAGTCGATCATCAAACTGCGGCCTAGTGTGTCCTGGTGACAAGGGCACATATGGACACCCTTATGCTTGAACATGGTGTACATTATTGTCAGTTCATGACGAGCGCAGAAATCCAACCATATATATATATATATATATATATATATATATATATATATATATATATATATATATATATATATATATATATATATATATATATATATATATATATATATAATATCTCTCTGTCTCTCTGTCTGTCTCTCTGTCTCTCTGTCTGTCTGTCTCTCTGTCTCTCTGTCTGTCTCTCTGTCTGTCTGTCTGTCTCTCTGTCTGTCTGTCTGTCTCTCTGTCTGTCTGTCTCTCTGTCTGTCTGTCTGTCTCTCTGTCTGTCTGTCTCTCTGTCTGTCTGTCTGTCTCTCTGTCTGTCTGTCTGTCTCTCTGTCTGTCTGTCTCTCTGTCTGTCTGTCTGTCTCTCTGTCTGTCTGTCTGTCTGTCTGTCTCTCTGTCTGTCTGTCTCTCTGTCTGTCTGTCTGTCTCTCTGTCTGTCTGTCTCTCTGTCTGTCTGTCTGTCTCTCTGTCTGTCTGTCTGTCTCTCTGTCTGTCTGTCTGTCTCTCTGTCTCTCTGTCTGTCTGTCTGTCTGTCTCTCTGTCTCTCTGTCTGTCTGTCTGTCTGTCTCTCTGTCTGTCTGTCTGTCTCTCTGTCTGTCTGTCTGTCTCTCTGTCTGTCTCTCTGTCTCTCTGTCTGTCTGTCTGTCTGTCTGTCTGTCTGTCTGTCTGTCTGTCTGTCTGTCTCTCTGTCTCTCTGTCTCTCTGTCTCTCTGTCTGTCTGTCTGTCTGTCTGTCTGTCTGTCTGTCTGTCTGTCTGTCTGTCTGTCTGTCTGTCTGTCTGTCTGTCTGTCTGTCTGTCTGTCTGTCTGTCTGTCTGTCTGTCTGTCTGTCTGTCTGTCTGTCTGTCTGTCTGCCTGTCTGCCTGTCTGCCTGCCTGCCTGCCTGCCTGCCTGCCTGCCTGCCTGCCTGTCTGCCTGTCTGCCTGTCTGCCTGTCTGCCTGTCTGCCTGTCTGCCTGTCTGCCTGTCTGCCTGTCTGCCTGTCTGCCTGTCTGCCTGTCTGCCTGTCTGCCTGTCTGCCTGTCTGCCTGTCTGCCTGTCTGCCTGTCTGCCTGTCTGCCTGTCTGCCTGTCTGCCTGTCTGCCTGTCTGCCTGTCTGCCTGTCTGCCTGTCTGCCTGTCTGCCTGTCTGCCTGTCTGCCTGTCTGCCTGTCTGCCTGCCTGCCTGCCTGTCTGCCTGTCTGCCTGTCTGCCTGTCTGCCTGTCTGCCTGTCTGCCTGTCTGCCCTCTGAAAAAACACCAAAAACAGGATATTGGATTGGATTTTTTTTTTATTTCTTCTAATTCACCATCTATTAACAAAGTAACACATAACTAGTGGTTTAATAGTAATAAAATGTGTTTGATCTAACTAAAATTGGGCAGATTTCGCTGACGGGAGACAGACGTTTGGGGGCGTGGGGTTCGTTTTTTTTCCACAACAACGCACTCGTCAACAGAACAAACAAATTTAAATTAACTTGGATTAATATATACAGACACTCAAACATACGTTTAATGTAACTTTATACAAAACTGAATTCTAATTTTGTTGTAATCTTTTGTTACCTTCGTTTTCCGGGTTGGCGGTTTGCCACGACTCCACCCTCACGTTCGCTATCGATGGACTGTTTGCTGTTGTATTAGCTTCAAAATATTCTCAAAATGATGCACACAAATGTCCTCACAATAGGATAACGCACGACCACTTGCCAACGAGAAATAGTCTTTAAAGAACGATCGCGGGAGCTTCTTTCCTTAGAAAGAATAACAGGAAATACAATAGTTGAGCTTACCCACGTATTGATTGTTTGTAATGAAGTTTTATTCTGAGAAAGGTTGCCATTGCCTATGGGTGTTGTGTGCATGAGTATACTTCATTACCCAGAAAGCCCTCTTTTTGCCCGCGCATGCGCGTAGTGCGTTTCCTGGTCTTAGGATAAAACTCGTCTGAATTAATCGTTCCGTGCTCGTAGATATTGTTATACACAAAAGATATGCAAAAAAGACCTGGCTTGGTCGCATCACAAAATTTTAATCGCATGACGGGCGAATATTTCGATCGAAATTTCCGCCGTAAACGAGAATTTTGTATGACGAGTGGTCATATGATGAGGTACCACTGTATACCCTCAAAAACTATTTTATGGCTATAAAACCCTCTACTGCAGCTACAAAATAATCAATAAATCAATGCACAAAAATGGGGTAAAATCCACTTCCTAGCAGCATTTCATGATTAAATACAAATACTGGAGCTTTTCAGACATTAAAACCAGGCCAGGGGGGTGATTTTCCCGGGAAAAGACAGCGATGAACGCCAATGGCGTAGGGGCAAACATTGCCCGAAAATGGGGTAAAATCCAGCCGAAAACAGCATTTATTGATTATGGTATTGACAAATACTGGAGCTTTTTAGACATCAGAACCGGGCCCGGAGTATCATTTCCCCGGTAAAAAGACAGCGATGAACGTCGATACGTCCACATACGTCAATACGTTAAATGACAAAAAATGCACTAAAATTAGGTAAAATCTACTTCCTAGCAGCATTTATTGATTAAATACAAATGCTGGAGCTTTGAGACATTACAACCGGGCCAGGGGGGTGATTTTCCAAAAGACAACGATGAACGTCAATGGCAAACATATACATATATATATATATATAGCAGCGGCAGTCCGTGCATTTTCTCGTAGCGCCTTCAACGAATAAATCCAACCCTCAAAAACTATTTTATGGCTATAAAACCTCTAAACCTCTACTGCAGCTACAGCTGCGACACATAAAAAAATAATGAATAAATCAATGCACAAAAATGGGGTAAAATCCACTTCCTAGCAGCATTTAATGATTAAATACAAATACTGGAGCTTTTCAGACATTACAACTGGGCCAGGGGGTGATTTCCCCGGGAAAGGACAGCGATAGTCGTCAATGGCAAAACGGCAAAAAAATGCACTAATATGGGGTAAAATCCACTTCCTAGCAGCATTTATTGATTAAATACAAACATTGGAGCTTAAATACAAACATTGGAGCTTAAATACAAACACTGGAGCTTTTCAGATATCAGAACCGGGCCCACAATTGAAAAATTATTTAGGAATATAGCCATATTTTACTCACCAAAAATCCTTTTTAAGTACACAATATCCATTCACCTTTCTTTCTTCCTTCTTTTCTATCGCCATCGAAGCTAATGATGAAAGTCGAGCCTGTCCTGTCATATTTCCGGCATAATCCGTCTTGAAAATGGCTTTAAATCAACACAACAATATATTTGCTTGTGCAGCTAGCTCCAAATTCAGTTTGGGAGCTCTTTGTAGTTAGCGCACTGAAAATGGTGCGCACACCCTTTTCCCGGCTGTAACAGGCTTGCTAGCTTTGGAGTTGACCGCCCTTTCTTAATGATGTCCATTTTTTTCTGGAAAAGTCAGTCTGGAAAATAGCTTTGTGAGCAAATCTGCAACCAAATTCATTTGTTTTCTCTGTCGGTCATTGTGGGTGGAGTTTGCGATCTCTGGCTGCCTCACTCCGGTTTTGGCCCGCCTACTCTCTATAGCTAGCCAATCATAGTAGGTGAAAGCGATGACGTATCCCAGCCAGCAAAATGGCAATGCCTGCGAAAAAGCATTGTGGTGTTGCCAACTCGCAATCTGATTGGTTAAAAGCAACAGTCTTGTTTAATGCAGCAGAGCCCGCAGAACTAATTGTGAAGGCTTTGAGGCAGATTTCTGATCCTGGCAACAAATAATGGCTGAAATGTGATTGGTTAAATGCTTCAACATGAAAACACACATCTGGAAGCAGTGCAACCAGGGGGAAAAACAATGAAAGGAAGCTAACAGACCATTTGGAATAATAAGTATTGATGGACAAAATATAATATGATTCAGATATTTCGTAGGCCAGCAGAGAAGGGCTTGAAGGCCCTGACGGCCCGCCACTGATATATATATATATATATATATATATATATATATATATATATATATATATATATATATATATATATATATATATATATATATATATATTTCACCACTTTGGCTTCAGTACATCAAGGTTTTATATCTTAAGTATAAAAAAAGTTTTAAAAAGTATTATATATATATATATTTTTTTTTATGTTGTCCTTCTCTGTCATTCTTCAACGGTAAAATATCACTTCTTCAAAGTGCCACCCATTTCAGCGCTGAAGAAGCGAAGCCCTGATATCCGCCAATTTTCATCCCGTCTTCCCCTTGCGGGTTTCAGTGTGGATTTTGACATTTGTATGAATTTCTTTTTAGACTTGAGATAAAGGGAAAAAAAACTGTGATGTACCTAACCCTTGAATGTGGAAGCCACGAAGTGGTGAAGGATCACAGAATATAGTTTCAGTCATTTTCTTACCTTCCTGGATGAAGTTTGGGTTGAGAAGCTGGAAAAGAAAAGATATTGCAAAAAATATTTAATTTCCTTGTGCAAATAGCACACACCCAAATTATTATTTCAGAAGAAATAATAAATTAATGCATTTTAGTTCTCTGAATACCTCCATGCCTGTCTTTGGGTCAAGGTCGTCATCACAGTCTGATTCATCGGAAGTGTGAACCTCCTGGGTAGGGGAATAAGGTGAAAAGTGTAAAAGAGAATAATGCAATCATCGAAATGAGTGGGATATAGGTAGGGACATACCTGGGGGGTCTAATTCTAAAAGGAAGAGCACAGGGGGCAAAGTGGACGTGTGAAAAAGAACAAGTAGGAACACCACAGAGAAGAAAAATAACAAAGAACAAAAATAAAAGAGAGGTTGCCTTTTCCCTGTTCTGAACTATTCAAAATTAACCATGCAGTATATAAATAAAGCAACATTAAAATCAAGTTCACACGTTTTTGTTGTTGTGGTTTAATACAAAACTTGTATCACACGACCAGTTTCTCCCTCTCGACATGATCTCCCGTGTGTCACCTCTGGACAGCTGCAAGATGACAATTATCTCCAGATTTAACGCACTGTGTGAAAGCGTTGGAGTCAAATTGGTGAATGTCTTATTTTAGTAGAAGGAAAATATGGAAGCATTTTAGAACCAGGAAGTCCTTTTGAAAGTATGCCTCTTGACTGAAATATACCTCTTTGTGCATAGGGTCCCTACTGTGTGGAGTTTGCATTGCCTCTCCAATCTTGCATAGGTTTTCTCTGGGTAGTCCGGTTTACTTCCATATTCCAAAAATACACAGACAGGGTAGGCCGGGATAGGCTCTAGCACCCCCAGTGACCCTTGTAAGGATAAGCGGTACAGAAAATGCGTGACCGGACGTTTGGTCACCGGACTTTTGGTCACCGGACTTTTGGTCACCGGACTTTCAGTCGCCGGACGTTTGTTCGCGGACGTTTGGTCGCGGACGTTTGGTCGCCTGGACCCAAACAACCGGCGACCAAACGTCCGGCGACCAAAAGTCCGGCGACCAAAAGTCCGGCGACCAAAAGACAAGACAAGGTAAAACAACACGGTCTACGCATCAATCAAAGCCAACAATGGCCCTGAGCAGTTTCACTGAGCGGACGTGTGAGTGTGTAAGAGTTTGTATGTACATGAGTTGTCCCCTTAGGAAGGGACGTCAGTCAGGGTCTTAACAAGTCCTCCAACAAAACACAATAAAAGTACCGGAAATTTGGAGCTTTTCTTTAGCCTAATAATTAATAGGGCATTAAGTATGACTAAATAATAATTCGCAGTTTGTATTTAGGGAATTTGAGCAACAATTTTAAATGGTAATTATAAATAAACTTCCGGGCGACCAAACGTCCGGCGACCAAGAGTACCCAGAGAATGAAAGAACGAATAATTGTAAAATAGCGAAGCTTGGTTTCATTGTAGGATGTGTAATATGTTTAAAAGATACATTCCCATTTGCGTCATATTCAAAAGATATTTTCCCTCCAGAATGTAGGATGGTTCAGGCTTACTGAAGCATAGTGCCTGCCACTAATTGATCATTGTGTTTGGGCAGTTTTCACAGGAAGGTGTGAAAAGAGTGTATACCACTAATGTTTGTTGTATAAACAATTGAGCTTTGTTCTGGTAGTTGTAAAAATTTTCTTGAGCTTTCGAATTATCTTATTTTTATGGTTCAAAGGGAAGTGTCATATCTTCAGAATCTCTATCTCAACAGATGTCCAAGTTAAGACCCAACAGTATTTGCCTATACTTTTGTTGACACTCGTCTCACCAGATCTTTCAGAACAAAGAAAAGAACATTCCACAGACGATTGCAGCCTTCATCTGCGTGATGTCTCAAAGTTACCACGCAGATTGCCAACACCCACGAGTAACGATCGACACCCCCCCAGTGTCATCCATTCAGAACATTGATTCATGAGCAAGGATTTTTATTTTATAACTTTAATATTCAAATTAGATCCAATTAGCTGCATATGAATGAGAAAACACACTGGTGAAGAAGAGCCCCAAAAGAACCAACTAAAATATCTTAAAAATTGACATTCTGTTTGCAAACAGTGTGGTGGAACAGACTTGCTTTCTTAACAGGATAAAAATACAGTATAAATGGATGACTATTTGAAGTGTGGACCCATATTATATGTGGAAGATCTTGGCTGGAAACAGTTTACAGCCAAAGACAGATGTTTAAGCTAATAGACTGAACAATATTTTCCTTATGTGTGAAAAAAGAATAAACCAAATTAAAAATGATTTTAAAAAAGACAATGATTCTCAAAAGCTAGCTCTTTTGGTATACTTTCTAAACCTGAGCTAAAATTAAACTCAATTTCAACAAGTCATTCATGTTACAACCAAGATAATAATGGTAATTGCTAACTAGCTGGTTGAGAATCATTGTAATGGCCACACAAAATACACTGTGTCATCTTGGTACACCACACAAACATGCACACTCACGTTAGCATAAAACTATAAACTAAAATATACGTTGCCTACAAAAAGATATTCGGCTTTTGGTAGCATATTCAAGATTAATAAATATGTTTTTGAACCTTAATTTCAATCTTAAAACTTTACCCAAAAGACGAATAACCATAATTGTGAGTAGTGAAAGCGTGGTGGGGGCAAGCAGGCGACAAGGACGCATCACCATTACTCACTTTGCCCTTCGCCCTGGCAACTGGGAAGGCAGCCAGCAGTGCAGGGGGCATGGTTTCATTTGTTTTAAACAGGAGGCTATTCTCTTGACCTCTGACCACCAATGGTGAGACCTCCTTGGCTTCGGCACGTTTCCTGGTGCGTAGCGTGTTCCATGAGAGAGACTTTCTGTGCAGTACAGGAACAAAGCATGTCATCACAGTGTCATAGAGAAGCCCAGACATGAGCGAGTGATTTTGGCTGTAAAAAATGTTCAACGCAGTGGTTCTTAACCTTATTGAAGCTACCGAACCCCATCAGTTTCATATGCGGAATCATCGAAGCCTACTTTAGTGTAAAATAAAATGTTTTTGTTTTCAAATTCAAGATATATAAATTCCTCGCAGCACTGATTGGCAAAGCAATGTCAGGTGATCATCTGCAGCCAGTGATGGTCAAGCGAGGCATGTTATCGTGAAGAGACTTGATGAGTCGATGTGTCTTGACCTCCGCGGCAGAGCCTCCACCGAACCCCTGAGACCGACTCAACGAACCCCTAGGGTTCGATCGAACCCAGGTTAAGAACCACTGGTTTAACGTTTAAAACATAAAACAGATAGATTTTTTTTAACTGTACAGTATTACATTTCACTTGATGTACAATATATGTGCAAAATGTATATATTGGCTGAGTCTAGGAAAAAAGGCTTTATTTTATAATTCAAATTTAATAATTGAGAGTTAGTAGTACTACTGATAATAAGTAAACTTAGTGTAGCAACTAGGTTTGCTGTGTGACTGGACTTTACAACGGCCAGTCCGGAATTAAATGCCTTGTTTGGCGTCCTGCGTGATGCCGCATAACTGGATAATTTGCAGTTCCTCTCATATTGATCAGGATTACCATAGCAACAACTCATCATCAATTATGTAGTGACCAGATTGACAGTGTCATATGAATATTTGGCACATATTTAATTAGTAGGACCTGAAAAAAAATCTAATTCTATGACCTTTTGCCTTCTTTGTATTGCATTTACTGCAGTTTTTAATTTTCTTGCTGCCTGTCTTCTATTTTGCCACACACCCAACTGGGTAAAGCCTAAAACTATTTGGTATAATATGCTTTTATATAAACTAAAATTTTGAAATCATTAATTAAGAAATATCTATGCAGCTTTCTTGGCATCATGTGATGACATTGGAAAATAAAATGTTGCTGATAACTAACAATGCAGCCAGACCGCAAAAGAAAAACTAACGTGACAAATGTGGTTTACTGAACAAATATTATACTTAAAGTAGAGAATGACGACTATGTCAAAAGTGAAATTTATCTTTTCACTTAAACTAGTTGAGATGCTTCTACATGAGAGGCACGGGTAATTACTTTGTCCTGCAAATGTGACATGGCTCATTCAGATATTATCAAAGATGAATAAAAAGTTAAACGTTTTTTTTTAAATCCAGATTCAAAATGGCATCAGTGTTTTAAATAAAAATCTAACAATTCAAAGAAACCGGACAATTAAAAAAATGTAATAAATAAACCTCAGTTTAACTATTTATGGACTCAAAACCTTTTCTAAATAAACTAATTAATTTTATACAAGACAGAATATCTAGATTTTTAAAAAATACCAGATCGTAACAATATATGTCAATTTCTTTTTTTTATTGTGTGTCCCAAACAAACCATCTGTGGAATTGCAAACCGTTGTTAGTAAAAATTTAAAAGACTTGGAAAGAAATTATAAGTGGGATACATTTATTTTCTGGGTATGTAATACGCCACCTGCTGGTGTAGAGGTTCACTCGCCTGAATTGAGGACACTATTTCCGCTCGTGGCGGTACGATTGATTGCGATTGGTTGTCTGTCTCTCTATGTACCCTATGGCTGAATGTCGACCAGTCTAGGGTGTAGTCTGCCTTGCACCTAAAGTCGGCTGGGATAGGCTCCAGCAACCCCCACAGCCTATACGACGATGTGCGGTAATGGAAGATGAATGAGTGAATGGATATGTAGAGATAATATTTTCCCAACACACCTACATGTGCCATCTGTGGCCATTGATCATTCAAATTAGTTCCGCCAATTGGAGGACAAACATCTGGTTGCGCTATTCGATTTCATATTGTTATTTAGCTTCCACTCAACACGGCAATGTGGTCGCCAGGGATCCACACTGGATCATGCGCATCAGCACACTGGCTGTAAGCACAGGAATTTATCTGCCATCAGGGGCGTCAATAGGTTCTCAGGACAGGGGAAGCTTACCCCCTTGGAGGAGTAAAATATGGTAATTAATGCAGGAGATATTATTCATTCAGTCATTTCCCATACTACTTATCCTCACATCCTATCCCAGCACACTATGGGCAGAAGGCGGGGGACAAGGGAGGTTGATACCCAAGGGAACATTCGAACGAGGCCAGATTGTATTAGGAATTGATCGATCCAAGGCAGCTGGTCGCTCCAGATGGCCTGGTAGGCCTCAGTGGTGCAGCGAAGTGCTGCTTCCAGCTGTTGGTTAGTAAGCTCACACTGACCGTTTGCTGTTTGTTTGAGGGTGGTATCAAGAGGAGAGGCTCACAGAGATGTCCAGCGCTGAGTAGAGAGCAGACCAGAAATGGGTGGTGAATTGGGGACGCCGGTCAGAGACAATGTCGGTGGGAATTCCTTGCAAATGGAAGAGCAATGTGAGACCAGGGACATCTAGGAATCAGTAGTGGACAAAGTAGACCAGAAGTCGGCTTGGTGGAGGACTTGCTGCGGGCACATAGGTGGCAGGCAAATACCATCGAGCACGAATCCTCCCTCATTGTCGGCCACCAGAAGCGTTGGCGCAACAACGCCAGTTGCAGGTCAGACGAGATATGTGGGCCCATTCCAGCACCCTGGAACGCACCGAACTCGGAACATAAAGATTCCTCTGTGTACCTTGTCTGGGGTCAGGCTCTGCTCATTGGGCACTCAGAACCCCAGCCTCCAGGTCAGTCCTCATAGTTGCTACTAAACATGAGGGCGGTAAGATGGTCGTGGGCCCCTCCTCTGAGTCCATCCGTTGGAAGATGCCGGATAGAGCATCAGGTTTGCCATTTCTAAACCTGGGACAGAAGACAAGGTAAAATTGAATTTGCAGAAAAACATGGCCCACCTGGCTTGGCGAGGATTCAGCCTCCGGGCGGACTTGATATATTCCAAGTTCTTGTGGTTGTTCCAGACCACAAATGGATGATTTGCCCTTCAAGGTGGTGACACCATTGCTCCAAGGCTAGCTTCACCTCGAGCAATTCACGGGCCCCAAAAAGGCGCAGGGGTGGACCTTTCCATCCCCCGGTCTGTGTTTGAGAAAGGACAGCACCAACCCCTACTTACGATGCATCAACCTCCAGAATAAATTGTAGTTTAGGGTCCGGGGTGAGCGAGAACGGGAGCAGAGGTAAAACGGGACTTGAGGTCCCCGAAAGAGGCCTCCAATTATTCTGTCCAATGGAATGTGGACGTGGGTGCTGTGTGAGGGGGATGGCAATACTGCTATAGTCCCTGAAAAACGCCTATGGAAGTTTGCACAGCGCTGCAACTCCTTCCTTCCCCCAGGCCCGGGCCTCTCAGTGACAGCCGCCACCTTCGTAGGGTCCACCCTCAGATCCCCCGTCGGCAACGACAAACCCGAGAAAAGTGGTCTGCGGAATAAGGAACTCACACTTCTCGGACTTCACGTACAGGCGGTTCTCCAGGAGGCGTTGCAGCACCTGGCGCACATGCTACTCGTGCTCCATACGTGTGTGATAAAATTCAAATGTCGTCCAGATATACAAGGACAAATTGGTCCAACATATCTCAAAGAACATGGTTTATAAGGGCCTGGAACACTGCTGGTGCATTACAAGGCCAAAGGGCATCACGAGGTACTCAAAATGGCCCAGGGGTGTTGTGAACGACTTCTTCCATTCGTCCCCCTTCGGAATAGAAACAAGATGTTAGGCGTTCCGGAGGTCCAACTTGGAAAAAATGGGTGGCTCATGAGGCGATGCGGGGGAAGGTTCCTACCATGGTCCTTGCTAAAAACCCATGCAAGGATGTGATAACAGTCCAGCACTGAGGCTAGGTCCGGGGTATCTTGCCTTGGAGGGGATCTTGTGGGTACAAGGGCTGACTAAAGAAACTTGGTGTGGCAGGCGGGGCTCCAGGCGGTCACTTTGGGACCTGACCGGTCAATGACCGGATTGTGTTCCCTTAGCCAAGGAAGACCCAGAACTACGGGAGACTCCGGGCAGTCCAACACAGAGAAACATGATACCTCCTGGTGGTTGCCGCATAAGCAGTGGGAAACCGGCTCCGTTCGCAACTCCACTTTGCCTAAGGGCCGCCCGTTCAGTGCGGTTGTCCTCAAAGGTGTATCCAACGGACGAATCCCGATGCCCAGTTGGGACACCGCATGGCGGTCGATAACACACTCGTCCGCTCCGCAGTTGACCAATGCTGTGGCCTTGTGCGTCTCTCCCGCCTAGGAGAGCGAGGCAGGCAGCAGAAGACAACGGGAGGATTCTCCAGCGGTGAGGGTCACCAACAGCTTTCTCTCTATTGGTGAGCCCTTGCTTTTACCGGACGGACTGGGCATGTCCATACAAGGTGACCCTTCTGCTCGCAGTAAAAACATGAAGATGAGTGCAGACGATGGAAAGAGAGCCTGGCGCGGCCCAGCTGCATTGGCTCTGATGTCACCCCCGAGAAGTGGGGCTACCGTAGCCGTGGGTGACGTCAAGACTGGTTGCTGAGGCTCGTGCAGGGGGCCCACCTGCGAGCCTTCTTGCCGCCGCCTTTAGCATTCTCGGAGTCGGCAGTTGATTCTTATGGCCAAATTGACAAGCGCATCGAGGGATCCCGGCTCGTCACGGCACGCCAACTCATCCTTCAGGGACACCGTTAGTCCCCTCAACAAATATTTCCTGGAGGGCGTTGTCATTAAACACACTCTTAGCAGTGAGGGTGCGAAACTTGACCGAATATTCTGCAACGCTTTGGAAGCCCTGGCGGAGGGACATCAATCGTCTTCCTGCCTCCCTACTGCGTACTGGGTGGTCGAACACCTTACGCATTTCCTCCCTAAAGGCGGCATATGAGGAACAAACCCTCGAGTCTCTATCCCACGTTAGCCCTCGACAGGGCTTCAGCTCGAAGACAGGTGATGAGGTAGGCAATCTTGGCTCGGTCTGAAACCAGCAGCACCTGATGGCAATCGACTGGTTATACTTTTAAGACACTAGAGTGTTGAAAATATATCCTCTTCCTCGGGTGGAATGAAAACCTGCACCCACAGCGACCCTTGAGGA
The DNA here is from genome assembly GCF_051989625.1 of Stigmatopora argus. Lineage (NCBI taxonomy): Eukaryota > Metazoa > Chordata > Actinopteri > Syngnathiformes > Syngnathidae > Stigmatopora > Stigmatopora argus. The sequence continues at coordinate 2,565,361 of NC_135399.1, forward strand.
CCGGTTGGGACACCCATGATGTAGACAGATCCTTAATGGTCAAGATGAATTGACCAAGTAACGGTGGCCAAGAGGCTCTCAACCGTACACAAGGAATTAACCCATTCTATACAACCATTGTTAAAAACTGTTGACAGTTAATCATAATTTTTATCATGTATAATCCTTATAAAGTATGATTCATGGATGGATGTGTGTGTGAGGTTATGTTAGGATTCTCTCGCTACGTTTGTCCAAACCGTGCATCGTAGAGAGTTGAATATTTTTATGGTGGCCAGAAACGGCCATCGGATCCTAATATAGATTTTTTTTACCTTTTTTAAGTGTGTAAACTAAATATTTTATTTGTTAAAGCTGAAAGGAGAGTTGATGTATGAATAATTGTTTTTAAATGATGGGTCATAAGGTAGGACGCCTTTCCACATCATTTACAAACGTCATTTTTGGAAGATATTCCGCCAGCAAGTTTACAGGTCCTCCCGGAACACTTTTTTTCTGTCGTGACGGGAATACTCGGCGAGACACGGTGGTTCTGGCCGCGCTGAACCAATTTAGCTGTAAGGTAGGACGCCTTTCCACGTCATTTACAAAGATCATTTCGGAAGATTTTCCGCCAGCAAGTTTCCGGGTGCTCCCTGAAACACTTTTTTTCTGTTGTGACTTCTCCACTTTGAGCCTTTATTGCAATCTGCCCACATGTGGATTAGCCACTGTGCTTCTCCTTACACAAATAGATTACCAAAACAAGCGCAATAACAACCTCACCCAAGCAGGTGGGATGGGCAAAGCCGTTCCCTTGTTAACTTTTATTGTAGCTACATTATTTGAATATTGAAATAGTTTTGTCAAAAAATAATCAACAAATTATTTATTGGAGCTTAAGAATATTTAGAGGGGCTCAAAACCTTCTAAAATAGAACTAGTGACGCCACTGACTGCCAACAGATATTGACGTTGATTAGTAAAGTTGGTACACAGTGGATTGGTCGCCGGTCTTCTGGTCACCGGTCTTTTGGTCGCGGTCTTTAGGTCGCCCGGAAGTTTGGTCGTCGTCTTTTGGGTTGCCGGTCTTTTTTGTCGCCGGTCTTTTTTGTCGCCTTTTGGTCGCCTGATCGGCTGCTGCCATCTACTGTCGATTTATTAAAAAGCAAATTCACAGATGGTGTTTTTTATTGAAGCAGTCCAATAAACCTTCATTCTCTCTGGGAGAACTTGCAATGTTGAAATACTTTAGATTAGATGGTCATTTTTATCAAACAAATAAAAGTATTAGTATACTTTTAGTTAGACAGTATTTAGATTGTTTCAACAGTATTTAAACTCTAAATACTGTTGAAACGATCTAAATATCTAATATCAAAATATCAATAAGAGCACTCATTTAACACATCAATAAGAGCACTCATTTAACACATCGGCTGCTGCCATTGACTGTCATAGGCGTCCAATGAACCTTCATTCTCTCTGGGAGAACTTGCAATGTTGAAATACTTTAGATTAGATCGTCATTTTTATCAAACATCAAAATATCAATAAGAGCACTCATTTAACACATCGGCTGCTGCCATTGACTGTCATAGGCGTCCAATGAACCTTCATTCTCTCTGGGAGAACTTGCAATGTTGAAATACTTTAGATTAGATGGTCATTTTTATCAAACAAATAAAAGTATTAGTATACTTTTAGCCCGGAACTTTGACATTATAATAAAAGGCAATAAGTAAAATTAATTTATGAAAAAGAAGACAAAGCAAATTCACAGATGGTGTTTTTATTGAAGCAGTAAAACTTAAAAATTCTAGCAGTAAAACTTACAAATTCTGTACAAAAATTACAAATACAAACTCACAAATTATGATAGGAGTTTTTATGACAAATTGTATGCAATGGCTTGCAGGTACTCTATATTCATTGGACGCCTATGACAGTCAATGGCAGCAGCCGATGTGTTAAATGAGTGCTCTTATTGATATTTTGATGTTTGATAAAAATGACCATCTAATCTAAAGAATTTCAACATTGCAAGTTCTCCCAGAGAGAATGAAGGTTCATTGGACGCCTATGACAGTCAATGGCAGCAGCCGATGTGTTAAATGAGTGCTCTTATTGATGTGTTAAATGAGTGCTCTTATTGATATTTTGATATTAGATATTTAGATCGTTTCAACAGTATTTAGATCGTTTCAACAGTATTTAGAGTCTAAATACTGTTGAAACGATCTAAATACTGTCTAACTAAAAGTATACTAATACTTTTATTTGTTTGATAAAAATGACCATCTAATCTAAAGTATTTCAACATTGCAAGTTCTCCCAGAGAGAATGAAGGTTCATTGCACTGCTTCAATAAAAAACACCATCTGTGAATTTGCTTTTTAATAAATCGACAGTAGATGGCAGCAGCCGATCAGACAACCAAAAGGCGACAAAAAAAGACCGGCGACAAAAAAGACCGGCGACCCAAAAGACGACGACCAAACTTCCGGGCGACCTAAAGACCGCGACCAAAAGACCGGTGACCAAAAGACCGGCGACCAATCGACCGCACACGAGTAAAGTGCTAGCCAGTCGCTACACAGATGACATGTATGAAACAAATCACCTGTCCGACTCATAAGCATACTGACAGTTCAGCCTTGATTAGACTTGGAAAGCAGCCGAGGGGAGAGGAATTGCTTTTGTAATTTATTTAAGATTCCATTGTGGTGAAGCTGCCTCGTAGTGTAGTGGTTCACTCGCCTGACTTAGGTGCGGGCAGGTGCGGTGCGGACTCAATTCCCGCTAGTGGCGGTATGATTGGGGCTGCGGATGGTTGTTTGTCCCTCTGTGTGCCCTACAACTGACTGGCGACCAGTCTAGGGTGTAGTCTGGCTTTTGCCCGAAGACAGGTGGGTTAGGCTCCAATAACACCCCAACCCTTTCGAGGATGGGCGGTATGGAAGATGAAGATGAAAGTCCATCGTAGTGATGGAGTTACTAAAGCTCTGAACTAGCAATGTATTATGTATTTATAGGTCCCACAAAGTACGGACAAATAGGCCTAAGGACAGTTTTTTCCCCACATCCATCAGAACTCTAAATTTGCGGTAACACAACACACATTCCCTTCTGAGGTAATATAAAAAGATGTTTGAGAGGTAAGTGACCTGTATCCATAACAGCAGAATGCCAAATGACAAGTCCGTAACTATCACTTATTTAAGTCTTTTGCCGAGTAAACGCAGCTTATGGAGAAGCACCACCAATTTCGTCATACGCAGTTTCTGGGTGTGATGACAAGTGGGCTTTTTGTTGTTGATGATGACGACAGGGCCTATGTCCGATTATTATAAGTAATGAAATCGAAATGTTACTTTTTTGAGGGGTGGCCCGGTGGAGCGAGTGGAAAGCGCGTTGGCCTCACAGCTCTGGGGTCCTGGGTTCAAATCCAGGTCACATCCATCTGTGTGGAGTTTGCATGTTGTCCCGGGTATCCCCCGCCTCTGGCCCGGAGACAGCTGGGATTGGCTCCAGCACCCCCCATGACCCTAATGAGGATAAAGCGGTTCAGAAAATGAGATGAGATGAGACTTGTTTGAGAAGAGTAATGCCTTACAAATACTCTTTACAAAACAACCCTAATATTATTACAATAATGTGTTGACTTGTATTATGCCCAACATTACTCTGCTCCCACTTGTGGAATCAGTTTGACACCTGTTATCTACACTGTTAATCATAACTGATAGGTGTATTATTAGGTATACTTTAATCAAATCAGAGAGACATCATTTGGCATACTCTAGCTACCAACTTGCAAGGAAAATCTCTCCCGACTCGTCCTCGTCCAAGATGATTCTGAAGAAACGGCATCCTCCTCTGTCCATTTCAGTCGCGCATAATTCAAAACATCTAAGGTAATCTGATTCAAACAATTGCATAAGCTAACCGAATAACACCATCGAGGTCAAAACAACTGCAACAATAATCGCGTATCAGGTATTCATTAATAGCAATTAAGGTCAGAACTCAAAAACAACTCCATTCGAAATTAAACAAACGGGCCTCCATTCGGCAAAACAATTCCATATCAAGCGAACCGAGCGTCATAATTTGAGAAACATAAGCGAGTAAACCCCAGGGGTTGATTGATAGCCATCCGCTAAATCAACAACAATTTAAGCGTCCTACACAGATCTTCATTGCGAACTTGTATCTGGGGAGAGGGTCGAGGCATATCTTCCAGTAATCAGTCCTGGAGCGACGGACTTGGTGAAATGTTAAGTCTCTAGCTGGAGCCAGCTGTCCTGGAGGGTGACCCCGAGCTTGCCCCAAACTCAAATTAAAGACACTCTTATACAAAAACAATGAAAATGCATACATCTATAATAGTATCCCAGAATAACTCCAACAATAACTTTGGTGGAACTGAATAATAAAATAATAACTTTTCTTCATAGATCAAAGCTTCATAGTGCCTGCATAGTTTTTCCGACTTTTTTTTGTTGAAAAGTCCTCAAAACAGATTAATAATAAAATAACCCGATCTGGATTTCACAAGCGTCACACAATGAATTCCATTCCTGTATGCCATTTCTGCCAGTGGGCGTTCAGTTCAAAGTGACCCATTCATCAGCACATTAAGGAAATGTCTTCTGGTGTGTAGCTGCAGAGGTGTTCATTGTTAGCCTAGCATCATCATTTGATTAGTTTCACAAATTCAATTCAGAAAGCAACATTAACTGGAGAAATGCTCCTTGGGTGTGGAAGCACTTATTGGATAATGTCAGGATTATTAGTTTCACAGTATTATATATTTGCTTGCAATGAAGAATCATCTTTGCTTTACTATTAAACTTAGTTTCATATTATTATTATATGTTTAAATGCAACGAAGTAAATGGTGTTGCTCCTGACAACCTTAGTTAGACTAAACAAAGAGAAGACTTGACGCCTTGGACTGCTTGGAGTTGACAAAACAAAGAAGATCCCAAACGCCTTGAGCAGCATATGCGTCCACCATAGACTCCACAAGACTTTCATTTATTCTGACTATTGACGTCTCACTGCTGTTTCCATACCTCCCCTGAGAATTGAGGCGTCCATTGTAACTAGGGTCATTGAATTTAATAAACAACAAAAAAGGCGTGTGAGGCCAGAACAGAGTCAGGACCTTGGCACCAACAGTTTGTCTTTTTGTCTTTATTTGTGTGCATTTGGGGAATGCCTATTGTTGGACCTAACATTTATTTGTCCTTCGAACCTGGGAGTCAAGATACCGGAAGGAATCCAGGTACAGAGTCGACATCCAGGGAAGACCGTGGCCACAGCATTTAAAACCCTTTTGATGGGCTGGACCTCGGCTCCACACCTCGGTTCCCAAGGTTGACGACTTAACCCACAAGAGTTGAGGACATCTCTGGTGAGTAAAGCGTTCATATGATTATCCATTAGTTCAGATGGCCCCGAAAGTGTAAGTTTGCGTCAAGGGACTCGACCGTTGCGTCAGGGGGCGGCGGCAAAAATCCTGTGGATACTAGTCACTAGCGGGTGTACAGACAGAATATTAGTCTATAAAACTGTAGGGCATCGGTGTTCTGTACCTAAACCGGTCGGTACTTAAGCTCCGAGTGTATGATTGCGTCGCATGTGTGGTGATAGCCTAGGGAAAAACGAACGAAGGAGGAAAGAAAAGAATAAGGGGGAAATTAGTGCCCTGATTGGACAACTAACTTCAAAATGGTAATATCCAGCAGCAAGGTGGCTATTGAATATGAACCAAAACAGCGTTCGGTGTGTAACATTGGAATTTTTTTTGAAAGTCACAGCGCTTTGACAAATTAAACACCAAAATTTATGGATGACTAAATATGACTTGGCTGGCCAGCTTAATAAAATAAGGGAAATAAATGTCTACCTGTGTCATGTCTTTGGAAATGGACCCAATTGCAGGGATGCAGGCAAGGACGAGGGAAGTAGAGCTCAAATGAAACTTTAATAACTTTAACTGGAGGCAAAGAAAGTAGCAAAAGACTTGGCGTCGAATAACAAAATCCAACCTGAAGTTGGAAAACACAGGGAAGCGAGGAACGAGGATACGAGGAAACATGGCAGGATAAAATCTAAACAATCCGACAATGACAAAAAAATCAGTGTTGTGTAAATAGACAAAACAGGAACTAATTATCAATGACAGCTGCGCAAGAGAAACGGCAAGTCAGGAGGGACAAACAAGAATGGGAAACGAGCATAAGCACACAGAGGAGAAAATGAAAAAATAACCCAAACTGGCCAGACGCGAGTAGCCTTGATTTTGAAATAAAACCCAATTCCACTTTGATTTTTTTCATTATATGTCTTGTTTGAAAGTGACAATTGGAGTTATATGAACCATTGAAAGAATTGAGATATTTTGACATTAGAAGTAATATAGCTGTCACAACATCTTAAACTTTTGGTACGAAAATTGTGATTTCCATAATTAGAAAGCATCAGGTTCTCATCAAGATAGACTTGTTTCTTTTTTCAAATTGAATAATTTGATATTTCCCTTCAAATAAACACATTTGTACTCCCTATTAAAACCATGAAAATGGAGGTGAAAATTGGGAATCAGGGGCGCGGCTTATACGCGAGAAATTGTAAAATTCAACAATTTTAAGGCCATTTTAAGGGTGCGTCTTATACGTGCGGCCAGCTTATATGCGAGTAAATACGGTAAGTCGGTTGTCTAAATTGGTTATAAGTGGCCTCAAATCTATGTTACAGTCCTGTGTCTTCATATTTTTTTCTTTCTTTTATTCTTTTTCTGTCTCCCAGTGTTCTCACAGTTGTGATTTAATGTGTATGTGATGTCTTTTTTTGTTGCTATTGGGAGTCTGTTCCCGGTATCATTATTGTTGTTTCTCTTTTTATCGTGCTTAAGTCTGTGCAATATGAGAACATTATAAAAAAATACTAGGAGGAGTGAAATGCATGATGGAAATGCATTGTCATAATTCTTTCTAAATTTATCAAATTGCGGAACTTCTTAGTTGTGACTATTTTTTATAATGGCATTACGGCAGATAGACCGACACAATATGTTGTGTGAGTTGGGTTAGAGACTATGTTTAGGACTGTGGAGTTTGGCTGACCTATCTGACTGTTTTGTTGACATTCCATTCAGAGCAGAACCGTCTAATGGTTGCATATTAACGTAACCCCACCCTCTACTGTAGAACCTTACAATGCGGTGCGCCTTATATATGGAAAAACGTTTTAAAATATGTCTAATTGGAGCAGGATTTGTAGCAATGAAGGAACACCTGGCAGCAGTGTTCCCTCTAAGCTGCGCGCGTGCGCAATTGCGCACTACTTTCGTCTTCTCTGCGCAGCAGCAATCATATGGCGCGCAGTAAAAAAAAAAATCGGATTTGTTTTTTTTTTTTTTTTTTTTTTTTTTTTTTTTTTTTTTTTTTTTTTTTTTTTTTTTTTTTTTTTTACCCATGATGGCGCCGTTTAAGCGGCAGCCAGTGGCAGTAGCTCTGTCCACTTATGTTTTTCGTGTTTTACAGCATGTTTTACATGAAAAATGGACAGGGCGCCGAATGGACGTTCTGCCGAACGTTCATTCGGCGACCTGCCCGTCTGTCAAACGTCCGTCGGCGAAACGTCTTTAGGCGAATCATCCGAGTACCGATGATGTCGCTCACACTGGTACTCAGTGCGCTCAGGGAGGTTGACTTTCTGCTCAGACCAACGAAAAATTAGAGGGAACATTGCCTGGCAGCCACCAGTCTCATGGCTTTCCAGGACCGCAAAGTGGTTGATATGCTTCTGGCGGAGCAGGGGATGTGTGTGCAATGCTTGGAGATCAATGTTGCACCTTTATTCTCAACGACACATCACCCAATGGGTTCCTAACCATAGTCATTGAAGGCCTACAGACCCTGAAACAGAAAGGAAGAGGCATTCTGGAGTGGAACTTTCTGCCTGGGCAGACTGGTGGGCTAAGACCTTCGGCAAGTATAAATAATTGGCCTTCTCTGTGGTGATCTCAATGGCTGTTTTGCTACTACTTTGACATTGTGTGGGAGTTATCTTATCCCCTAGTTACGCTCTTTGCTAAACTGACTTATAGTTACTGCAAATGCCCTAACAAATTCCAAATTGCAAGAATTGTATCCACTTGGTAGACAGCCACCTGGTGAGAGCATCAATGTCCATGATTATACTAATTATGAAAGTGAATTGGACGAGAATGGTTTTGTTCTTCTTTTTTCAGACCAGACATGCAAGTAAGGTGAATTCCGGTAAGGATCGAGCCCCAACTGGGACTTCCCCCAACTGTATTTGAATTTGTCACGAAATACGAATTAATAAAATAAAGCCCAAAGGAAATTTTATTAAGGAAAGGGGATTACAGTGGTACCTCGAGATACGAGCTTAATCCGTTCCGGGACTGAGCTCGTATGACAAGATTCTCGTAACTCGAGCGGAAGTTTCCCATTGAAATGAATGGGAAACAAATTAATTCGTTCCAACTCTCTGAAAAAAAACACCAAAAACAGGATATTGGATTGGAAAAAATCGTTTTATTTCTTATAATTCGCCATATATTGACAAAGTAATAAATAACGAGTGGTTTGATAGTAATAATGTGTTTAATAGGAGTAAAATTAGACACATTTCGCGGAGAGTAGAGACAGCGGCATACACGGAAGCGGAGGGCGGGGCTGTTCGGGGCTGACTTTATCCACGGCAACGCCGCACTCGTGTAAAACATGTTTTATTTCTTCTAATTCGCCATGTATTGACAAAGTAATAAATAACGAGTGGTTTAACAGTAATAAAATGTGTTTAATAGAAGTACAATTAGACGCATTTCGCGGAGGGGAAGGGAACGTCACACACGGAGGCGGAGGGGGGGGGCTGTTCGGGGCTGACTTTATCCACGGCAACGCCGCACTCGTGTGAAACATGTTTTATTTCTTCTAATTCGCCATGTATTGACAAAGTAATAAATAACGAGTGGTTTAATAGTAATAAAATGTGTTTAATAGAAGTAAAATTAGACACATTTCGCGGAGGGGAAGGGAACATCACACACGGAGGCGGAGGGGGGGGCTGTTCGGGGCTGACTTTATCCACGGCAACGCCGCACTCGTGTAAAACATGTTTTATTTCTTCTAATTCGCCATGTATTGACAAAGTAATAAATAACGAGGGGTTTAATAGTAATAAAATGTGTTTAATAGAAATAAAATTAGACGCATTTCGCGGAGGGGAAGGGAACATCACACACGGAGGCGGAGGGGGGGGGCTGACTTTATCCACGTCACTCGTAAACGAACAAAAAAATTTAAATTAACTTGGATTAATATATATATATATATATATATATATATATATATATATATATATATATACGCTCAACGTTTAATGTAACTTCACACAAAGCTGAATTCTAATTTAGTTTTAATCTTTTTTACCTTTGTAATGGGTTGGCCCCACCCCGGCCGGCGCCTTAAAAAAGAACGCATCAAGGGTTGTTTGGAACTTGCCGCTTCCCCATGTCTGATTACCGAGTGTACATATATTCCAGATCTTTTCTTTGGAAAACTCTGCCGATCCATTGTTGTTTACCTGGTATGTAAATGTAGACCAAAGTGGGGGGAAAAACGGGTATGGAAATGCAAAGTCCGCCCAATGCTCGTAGAAAGATTTTATACACGAAAGAGATGCAAAAAAAAAATGCCATGGCCACCTGGCTAGGTCGCATCACGAAATTTTGACCGCATCACGTGCGAATTATTCGATCGAAATTTCCCTTGTAAGACGAGCATTTTGTATGACGAGCGGTCGTATGACGAGGTACCACTGTATGTACTAATATATAATAATATGAGGGAATGTCTGGATTATTAGTTTCACATTATTATATATTTGCTTGCAATGAAGAATGTGCGTTGCTTTACTAATAAACTTAGTTTCATCTATAATCCTTATGAAATGTGATTTATGGATGGATGGATGGGTATATTTAGATTCTCACGCTACGTTTGTCCAAACCGTGCATTGTAGAGTTGCATTTTTTTTATGGCCAGAAACAGCTGTCGGATTGAATTTCTTCACCTTCTCTGAGTGTGTAAACTCAAGCTTTGTCTATAATCCTTATTAAGCGTGATTTGTGTGTGTGTGTGTGAGTGTGTGTGTGTGTGTGTATGTTAAGATTCTCTCGCTACATTTGTCCAAAGCGTGCAACGTAAAGAGTTGACATTTTTATGGTGGCCAGAAACGGCTGTCAGATCCTAATAGACCAGTGATTGAATTTCTTCACCTTCTCTAAGTGTGTAAACTCAATTTTTATTTGTTAAAGCTGAAAGCAGAGTTGATGTATGAATCGTTTTAACACGATGTGCCCTAAACGCACCTCGTGGCTGATTGGTTGTAATGAAGGACGCCTTTCGACGTCATTTACAAACGTCATTTTCGGAAGAATTTCCGACAGCGAGCTCCCACTTTTTTTTCTGTCGAGACGGGAGTTATAAAACATCCAACCATCCAAAAATCACGCTTTATCTATTCTATAATCCTAATAAAGCAAGAAATATGGATGTGTGTGTGCACCTGGAAACCACACTGGAGTGCTTCCGCTTAGTCATTTCTGCTTGAAGTTCATTGCATGAACTATGCAACAGCACCGCTATTGTTTTTATTTTCGTCATATTTTCACTTTGGTTTACAATGTTTTACAAACAATGCTTAAATAGGTAAAATTCGTCAGCCTTTCTTTTGAAATTGACCGTCAGTTTTTCTTACTTTTTCCTAAAACGCATACTCCTGCTTCTGTATATATTATACATTCCTTTTTTGCATACTTTACATACGTTTGCAACGTCACTTTTCACCATGTCATCTCATTTTCTAAACCGCTTTTAACCTCAATAGGGGCAATTAAGAGTGTCCAATCAGCCTACCCTGCATGTTTTTTGGAATGTGGGAGGAAACCCATGCAAACTTTTCACAGATGGACACGGCCTGGATTGGACCCCAGAGCTGTGAGGCCGACGCGCTAACCACTCGGACCACCGGGCTGCCCACTTTTTACCAATTATGCCAAAAAATATTGAGTTGGGAAAGGCGTAAACACTTGAAGCCCACCAAGATGGCAGCACAATCTTCTGCATTCCAAAATGGTGACGAGGCTTCGGCCTTAGCAGTCATCTATAATCCTTATAAAGCATAATTTATGTATGTTAAAATACTCTCGCTACGTTTGTCCAAACCATGCAACGTAGATAGTTGAATTTTTTTATGGTGGACAGAAATGTCTGTTGAATCCTAATAGATGAGTGATTGCATTTCTTCACCTTCTCTAAGTGTGTAAACTCAATGTTTTATTTGCTAAACACCCATTTTTCAAAAGATAATCTTTTTAATAGCGCAACAATTGTCTTTTGGTTCTAAACTTCGCTGGGCCCCCCTGCTTGTATTTGTTAAAGCTGAAAGGAGAGTTGATGTATGTTTTTACACAATGTCCCTAAACGCACCGCACGACTGATTGCTCGAGTTTCCAGGTGCGGGAAAACTGTTTTCTTCAATGTTGACTACGCCTTACGGTAGATATGTTCGTGCTCTCGTGTGGGCTTCATGTATAGCCTTGATTGGCCCTATTTTGTTTGCATTTCAAGGTATAGCTGTCGTTGGGCCATTTTGGATGCAGAGTTATGGGTGCGAGTTGATGGTCGTCGTTACCACAATCAAATGTATGTAAATTTGCATTTAAAGTGTTGTTGCTGCTTGGTTGATTTGGGTAATTTGTGTTGGTGGTTATTGTTTCCAATGGGGTTGAGCTGACTGTGTGGGTGCTGCTGTCTTGGTTTTTGGTAAGTTCTTTTTAACCTTAGCTTTCTCCAGAATATTCATGTTTTCTTTCAGTTTTCAGGATCCCAATGAAAGAGAATTATATTTCTACATATTCCTCAAACTGATATTGTGTGCTACTTTGTTTTGGTATGCTACTGACGCTTTGGCTTGATTGAATTGAACTGCTGAGTTTCTTCTCCATATCTGTACACTCTGCTTCATTGATTTGAAGTGCTGAACTTCTGTATCATACCTGTACATAATTGTAAACAAATGTTTGCTATGTGTTGGATTTATTATGGAATGTTTCTATATGTGTTGTAAGCATTTTTAATAAGTAATGAGGCTATGAATTAATTCATGATGATATTATAGCATTTTAATTACTTTTGTATAAGAGTGTCTTTAATTTGAGACTGGGACAAACTCGAGGTCACCCTGCTGGCTCCAGCTTGTTGACATAACACCTCAAGGACTGTTACTGGGAGATAGACCTCGCAACCCAGGCACCCAGATGCAAGTTCGCAATGATCTACTAAGGACTCATAAATTGTTTTGTCTGGGACGCCGGCAGTTTACCTTATAAAGAAATTATTATGCTTACTGGTACAAATTCTAATGCCGTTGTTTTGATTTACGATCCGCTCGGGTCACTTTTTATGCTTATTGTGCAAATTCTTACGCAGGTGTTCCGATAAAAACAGATTGTTGTGACAGTTGTTTTTATAACCTTTATGCTAAGCTTATACAATTGTTCAAAACAGTTGAGACAGTTGTTTTTGCTTATGCAATTGTTTAAATCAGATTACCTTTGAATGTTTTGGTTATGTGCCACTAAATGGACCGAAGAGTATGCCGCACGTCAGAATCCTCTTGCGAACGAAGACGCGTTGGGAGTGATTTTCCTTGCAAGTGTAACCAGTTATGTTGAAAGATGTTTTCCAATTTTAATTAAATATTACTAATAATGATTTAAAAGGTTTTAATCATTATTCAAACACTATGCTATGCGTGTAACTGAAATTTTCATTTCTCATCTAACCCATTTTTCAAAACTAGATTTTTTTATAAGGCAACAACTATCTTTTGGTTCTAAACAAGCAGCTTGTATTATTATATCTTTGCTTGCAACGAAGTAAACGCCTTGCTCCGAGAACCTTAGTTTAGACTAAACAGAGAGAAGCCAAAATGCCTTGGACTGCTTGGAGTGGACAAAACAAAGAAGATCCAAAACGCCTTGAGCTGCACATGCACCCATTATAGACTCCACAAGACTTTCATTTATTTTGACTCTCAGAGGAGGGGTGGAAACAGCAGTGGTCTCACTGCTGTTTCCACCCCTCCTCTGAGAGTTGAGATGTCCATTGTAACTAGAGTCCTTGAATTTAACAAACAACAAAAAAGGCGTGTGAGGCCAGAACGGAGTTGGTACTTGGCACCAACGGTTCGTTCTCCTTGCAAGTAAAAACTTCCAGAAGACTACCTTTTTCTCTTTATTTGTGCGGGAATTTGGGGAATGCCTATTTGTGAATCTATCAGATAATTATGGAATCACTTTGGTGTTGTGATTTGCTGGCATACCATCACCTGACATAGAGATATGCAAATTAAACTGTGAAAATGGTAATCTATGTACAGGGTGTTCCAAAATGTTTGACCCCATTTCGTAGGCCAATAATTTTGACAACTTTCTTTGGAAAGACCTCCAATTTTCACAGCGTGTCTAGAAACGTTTCAAGTTTTTGTGTGTAACGTTTGGCATTTCTATCTTTTCAGGTTAAGAAATGCCGTTCACTTCAAAAGAAAAGGCATTTTGCATGTTAGTGTGCTTGGACTCAGTCACCGAATACAGTGCAACGTGCCTTCTTCACAAAATTCGCAAAGAAGGCACCGACTACAAAACCAATTAGGACTTGGCACCAAAAATTTCAAGAAAAGGGTAGCTTATCTATACATAGATCTATTAAGCAGTTTCCGCGATATGGGCATTTATGATGGGGTCAACCATTTTGGAACACCTTGTATATCATCAAAATACAGAAAAACTACAGAAGTAGGTGTAATGAAATTGAAACGGCGGGGTACAATAATGTGCTTTTTTCTAGATATATATTCTTCTTGGCTGATGGTGTAACATCTATTGGAATAAAAAAGTAGCAGACTTGTCATATTTTTCTGCATGTTCTCTCGCAGTTTATTTACAAATTGTTAAAAACTACAACTTGTCCATTATCTCCACTTAAGGTACGTAGATAAAAAAAAACTTCTTATGTCAAGACACCCCCCCACCAAGAATCATTATTTTTAGTGACTAGCAACAGTTAACTGCTTTCTGATGCCTTTTCGTCAAAAAAACATATTGCACAGCTTGACTTCATATTTTTCTTAAATAGTGCAAAAAGGATTTTCTGGTCTTTGTGGCTTTATATAAACAGGAATGCTCTAGAGCCTCAGTTGAGACATGTTTGTACAGTTAACTACCGACACAATAAACAACAACAACAAAATCAACATGGAGAAGCAAACTTCCCATCAAATAAAAAATAATAATAACAACAAAATAACAATAAAGATCAAAAGAAAAACTCTTAAAGATTGCCACAGACAACAACAGAAATCTCCATGTTTGGAAAAAAGGAGGGTGGGGATACAACCATAACAAAAAAGATAAAGCAAGGCGTTAAAAGAAAAACTCTTATAGATTGCCACAGACAACAACATAAATCTCTACTGGGGAGAACCCAGTCCATATTTGGAAAAAAGGGAGGGTGGAAAACAAAAAGAAAACAAAGTAAGGTGTTAGGAACTGAAATAAGTCCAGTTTTTATGGTCCGCATTCCACATTGGCTACAAAATCTTATCCAGTTTAGCTCTAGAATTTGTTGCCGGTCAGTTACTAAAACAGCGTCACTGTGGATGTTTGTGAAACGGAGGCCACCTGACCCCATCCAAGTGCTGTGGTGAAGGGGGGCAGGTGGGAATGACTTACTTGATGTTGTTGGTGTCAGCCACTGCTGCAGAGAAGGACGTGGCAGAGGAGGAGTCTTTTAAGGGCTTGTGGGTGGGGGTCAAGACGTGGCCTGGCACCCAGCCCTCGGCAGCGGGTGACTGGCTGTCAGCGGCCCGGTAAACGAGGTACATCTTCTGCTGATTGGTTGCCAGGACCTGCACCACTTCACCCTGACTCACGCATATCTCATTCTCCTTGAGAGCAGAGTAGTCTTGAATGACACGCATGGTGGACGAGGCGCCATTGAAGAAGCCAGTGTCGCTCTCCTGAGGAAGAGGAGGTTGATGGTAAGGAAAGGAAACCCACGGAGGGAAAAAAGAGGGAAAGGAGGACAAAGTTATAGGGTTCTACTAAGAGGGCTGGGCAACAGGACGGCCGGCTGGGATGTTTTCCTGAGGGAGGTGGTCAGGATAAATAAGGGGGAGGAGGAATAAATACAAAAATTGTCAGCGATTTTTAAATGTAAAAGTTTTAGTTCTTACCATCCAATACTAAATTAGTGGAATTTACATTTTTTCTTTAGTGCGTCACATCAAAATATAGGTAACTTGTGCATGCACATAGTATTCACACTATGTACTATTATACTATACTATTTATTGTGTGTGTATTTGTCCCATTCACAAAACAGTTGAAAGCATATTTGTGACTTTGGCAGCCCTTGCCTACATGTGAGATAATTTCATGTGCTGTTAATTGAAATGCATTGCCGTTTCACTCCAAGTTAGGGATGTCGCTATAACTGGTATTCAGAGATGTCAGCCTCTGTCGACCCCATTTCAGGAGTACCCTTGTCCTATTTCTGGAGTATTTCCGGAGTGAATGCGATTCACACAAAATCAATATAAAAGTGGATTGGATTGGAACTTTATTTAACAGTAGTAGACAGTAGCAAGCACAGACCAAGCAACACGACAGGGTGGGGTCGAGTCGCAAAGGTCGTAAAACAACAAAGCAAAAAGCACAAAGTAAAAGGCAAAGTATATGGAAAGCATGAAGAAATATTTTTTTAAGAGCGGACAGTGCTACTGCCACCAGCTGCTGCCTGATGGCGCCATCTTGAGAAAGTAAAAAATAAGCGTAGGACAATTTAAATCGAACTGTTGTTATCATGTTTTTACATTACAGTGGTACCTCTACATACGAGCACCTCTACATCAAAATTTTGAGCAAATAATTATCTCTAGATACGAGAAACATTTCGAGATGCGAGAAAGCCAGATGGCCAAGACATATATGAGCACTGGGCGGAGCATTGCATTTTTTTCAGTGTTTTTTTCCGTCACTCAGCGCGAATGCCGGAGCGATCGCTAATACGAGCAGTATAGTATATTACTTCTCGTTGGCTGCTCATAAGAACATCAGGGGCACTGGCTCTCTCCCCCCAACTCCTCGTGTAATATCTCTGGTCGCAACTATACCTCTTTGTAACGTCTCTGCGAGCACTGAGCGGAGCGTTGCATTTTTTCAGTGTTTTTCCCCCCTTAGCCTGTTAGCTCCCGTTAACGGAGCGATCGCTAATCCAAGACTACTTCTCATTGGCAAGTGGTCGTACATTATCCTATTGTGAGGACATTTGTGTGCATCATTTTCGGAATATTTTGAAGGGAATACAACAGCAAACAGCCCATTGATAGCGAACGTGAGGGTGGAGGCGTGGCAAACAGCTAACCCGGCCAGAAGGTATAAAAATGTAAAACAAAATTAGAATTCAGTTTTGTGTATAGTTACATTAAACGTATGTTTGAGTGTGTCTGTATATATTAATTCAAGTTAATTTAAATTAGTTTGTTCTGTTACGAGTGAGTTGCCGTGGAATTTGTTTCAAAACAAAAGACTGGTGATATAGTCAGAACAAAACGAAAATGTTAAAGAGATGGTGGGTACCTATGCAATTGATTCCGAATCGATTGCCACGCTGAAGTCGCACAAGACAAATCATTTGGCAGAACTTGTAACTCAGATGATTCACAATGCACTCGTGTTACCGAATTCTTCCGGTTTACAGTGCAGTTGAATCAAGATGGCGGAAGGCATTGCTATGGTGTGAATTTCGAGGCTTTTAAATGGGCAATTTGGTACATTTCAGAAATGGTGGCTTCAAAAAAACATTTTGTGAATTTTTTGGGGGATTTCCGGAGTTTATGGAGGTGGAGTCGTCCACCATGAGCAGGCGTGGGCATACACATTGTGCCCTGGCTTGGTCCCTGCACATTGGGGTTCGCCAAGGTAGATGAGAGGGTAGCATCCCTCCACCTTTGGGACTGTTGTTTGTTGTGTGTTCTATTGTTGGACTTCTCCACTCTGTGAATTGTCAATAATGAACACCATGTTCAAGCATAAGGTTGTTCATATGTGCACTTGGTACCGGGCCACCCTAGGCCGCAGTTCGATGATTGACTTTGTAGTCTTGTCATCGGACTTGCATTCGTATGTCTTAGACACTCGGGTGAAGAGTGGTGAAGGTGGTGATTGTTTCCTCCGATGGTGGGAGAATATGCTGGTTCAGCCCGGCAGACCCAGATGTTTTGTGAGGGTTTGCTAGGAACACCTGGCAGAGTATCGGCTCTCATCTCCAACAGAGCTTCTCTCATGTCCGTGAAAAGTCGGGCGACATTGAATCCGAGTGGATCATGTGCCGAGGCGGCTGACTGTTGCTGATGACGCAAGGTGGTCGGTGGCTGTTGTGTTGGCGAACCCGCTGGTAGACAGCTACATGTGTTCTTGTGGTCGTTAATGCAAAAACCCAGAAAAAAAAGAGTAGTTCGGCGAGGCCATTGAGAACGACTTCCAGAAGGCTTCAAAGAAAATTTGAGGAGGCAACATCAACACTGTGGTGACAGGGCGTTGCGGACCTCAACTTAGAATGTTGCGAGCATGATGCAGATTTTACTATGTCTACTGTTGATGTCATACTTTAAATACTGTACTCACAGTGAAATTAGTTCCTCTCCGCTTGATATAAATCCCCCCCAAAAACAGGCCAATGGGAGTTTTAGTCCAAGTTCTCCTGCACAGTCCAGACCTTGAAGTGAAGCCCCCTTTCAGCAAGGTACAGCTTCGTGTTCAGGATGAAACAGTTTAAGAACCAGTCATTTCCGAATGCTTCTGTGATCCAGGATTTCTGGTTGCTCATCCACTAAACAAGCAGCAAGGCTTCGTTCTTGTTTTTTAAAGCATGAGGATGGTCAAACTTGTAGATTAAGGATGGCTTTACCATGAAGCCAGCCAGCAGCATCCCCACACATGATGGGCGTCAGGCGATCCGTGTGAACCCCGACACTTTCAGTTAACCTTTGAATAAGAATGTTCGTGAAGGCATCCTCTTCCAAAAAAGACGAGCCTCATCCATGTCTTCTCCATCCATCTCTTGAATTGATGTGAGGGAACTCTTGCTCGACGTAGCGTTTTGCTGCCTCCCAGTCTGACGAGGAGTCTCACTCGCGGCACTGGAACGAGGCTGAGGTTCATCTTCATTTTTTTCATCAGGAGCTAAGCTATCATAAAAGGTCTTGGTTTTGGTTCTAATCATGTTGGTATCCAGAGGAATCATCTTCTGCCAAAAGAGCATTCTCCATCCTAACGCTGATTTTATTCCTCATGGTTACCGAATGTTTGCTTCTTCTTGATGTAACTTGTGGTAGATTGATTTGTGATGCATTAGATGAGGCAGGACGTTTAAGAGGCATTTTCAAAGCAAAGCAAAATCCCTACAATGCTGGAAGAGGCTCGGCGTAGTCTCTGCGCGATGCAAAATGCATGTAATGTAACCCAAAGAAAAGTCATGACGCTGTTTGTATTATTGCCGTGTCATTCTTCTTCTTCGGTGAAATTTCGCTTCTTCTGCGCTGGGTGGCACCCACTTCATGCCGTAACTTCCGCCATTTTTCATCTCCTGTCTTCCACTTGTTTTAGGGTAGATTTTGACATTTTTATGTACTTTTTATACTTAAAATAAAAAAAAACGCCATGTATTGAAGGTGTGAATGTTGAAACCACAAAGTGGTGAAGGATCACAGTATTTAGAACCCTAATATGTGGTGTCCCGTCCCTGTATGAGCGGTGTCAGAGTGTTGTCCGCGTAATCAGCAGTAAGTCAGATCCGTTCCCAGTCAGGGTTGGAGTCAGTCAAGGCTGCACCATGTCACTGATTCTGTTCATAACTTTTATGGACAGAATATCTGGACACAGCTGAGGCATTAAAGGGTGCCACTTCGGATGTTTCAATATTGTAGCGGTGCTTTTTGTAGATGATGTAGTTCTATCGGCTTCATTTTTTTCCCGATTCTTAACTCTTACTGGAAAGATTCGCAACCGAGTGTGAGGCGGTCAGGGTGAGAATCAGCTCCTCCAAATCTGAGACCACTGTCCTGAGTTGGAAAAAGGTGGCGTGCCCTCTCCGGGTAAGGGATGAGGTCGTTTCCCAAAGTGGAGAAGTTTAAGTATCTCAGAGTCTTGTTCTTTCCTCCCTGGTGAAGTGATCCTGGGACGTCCTACATGGATGATGTCACATGGTCAGGTTTGCTCTCCTGTACTGACTTTAAGTCAGGCACCCTTATCGATATTGAAGCGGTGGCCTTCTAAATTAGTGGGATGGGCCCACTGAAATTGTACACGTTCAATAATTAGGAAACACTGCTGTGTCATAATGTTACTAGCTGAGACAAAACTAGTGTTTTATATTAAAAGTTTCCTTACTAACCCTGGAGTTGAAGCACCTTGTGCCACCGTTGGAGGTGGACGTGGTCAAGCGACTTTGGCATCTCTCACTCTCCTTTTCGCCGAGATTGACCGCTGACGAGGGCCGGGTGTGAGAGGGCGCAGTTGAGCGATTGCTGGCGCTTGAGCGGTTTCTGGTTAGCGACGAGCTTCCCCCACACTTCTGCTGGTACGCAATGGGAGATACGAGTGCTGTGTTGAAGGACACAAAACTTTAGCCACTTACCACTGAGTCTTAAAGTTTAGAGATAATCTGAATGGGAATACTCTACTCTCACCGGATAGGAAGTTGCTTTGAGCATCCAGAAGTGCCTGAATGTGTCCCTTCCAGACCTGCTTAATCTCAATATTGGCCGCCTGTAGGGTAAAGCGCTCCGACGTGCCGCGACATGACATGATGAATTTACACTGATCATTGTCCACACTCTCCTCAAGACCCAAGTACGATACCTGAAGTGAAGAGGAGTAATACTGGTTAAAAAATCACTTTTGTTCATTTGCAATTGACAATCCAATCTTTTATTTGATTCTTCAGAAACAATGCTAAGTGCTGTCCTCATTAATCAACAACATCAAAGCTTGTCTGTTCGAATTTACACACAGTTTACTGCAGTTATATGACAGGAATAGCCAATACATTTGTTGCTTTCTTTACATTCAGGCTGGATATTAGATACAACTGAACTATAATGTGAATGTTCATTGATCGGCATCCTTTCAATGTCTTTTACTGCGTTTTTTTTGGTTACCATGGTTGTGGCGTCAACAATGATTCAAGTACCTTGATGCTCTTTTTAAACTGGTATCCAGGTGTGGATGAGTCTTTTCTCAACAATTCGCTGAAGATGACGATCTGCTCGAAAAGGAAAACCCGGCGCTCTTTTGAGCGGGACAAGACACCGCTATCCTGCTCAGTCACGTAGAATGTCTCCTGCTGCAGAAGCTTGCCCTGACTGGTTAGCTTTCCCTGGACAGGAACATCAATGAATAACATTACTGCCTGGTTTTTACTCTCGAAGCAAAACTGGCACACGGTGTCTGAAGATTTCAAGCATACTTTCAAACGCTAAATGCTTTTTAGATATATTATGTCTATATTACAGATTTTCATCTACTGCAGATTCTTTGGAATCACCAGATATACACTTTCAGGTATAAAATATTACCTCATATCCTTGTAACCGTCCTAAGTTCATCATGTCGTTACACAGTTTTGGAACTTGAGACATCAAATCTACTGCTTTCTATAACATAAAAATACAGTTTCTGGACGTCAAAAGGTGCTCTTTTAAGTGAACGCAGTTTGGTCATTTAATCTATAAAAAGGCATTATAATTCTGTCCCAATGGGAGACAGTGGGAGTTGCTCTTACCTCTATTTGTTCACAGTCCATTCCCGCCTTGGAGCTATACCTAAGGAAGTCCTTTGGAGTATTACAGCACAACGTTAGAAAACAGTCTCTTCTAGTAACAAATACAGACAAACACACCTACCTTCAGTAGTATATGGTATTTTGTGATTCTTTGAATTGGTTTAATAAGGAAGTCGCTAATCGTCAATCGGGATTTAATGTCCTGCTGGATTTCCTGCATTGAGCGACAGAAAGGAGAAGTTATGTCATAATTAAAAAATAGGGTATCTATTGTTCTAAAAACAGCAAATGGATTGAGTGGGAAATAATTTCAGAGAAAGGAAAGAGTCCACTCCTCTGTTAGCAGACTGCGAAATTTGTCTGTGTGTTGTGGATTTTTTCTGTCTAATTCTTTAACCACAGTATACAAAGTAACTCACGTCAAAATAATTGTCATATTCTGCTACAATGAATTCAGACTTTGGTTTGTTCTGACAGTAAACCACATACATGTGCAATCTTCTCTCCTGGAAAACAAAAAAAATGTCAGAGAGTGATCACTCACAGGGAACAATGGCATCCTCATCTTTGTCACTCACATGTTTGATGAAGAGGTCGGCCAGGTGCTCGTGGTCGTCTCGACATTTTTCCAATTCTCCAACAAAGAAGCTGCCCGCACACAGCAGTGTTGTTATCAATTACATAAGACCTCAAGTGTTTAATTATGATGTTCTTTGTAACTCACTCTCTGTGCCAATCAAAGATCTGATGGATGTTCCCAAAAACAATCTTCTCTTTGCCTTTCATATCTTCAGGAATGCTTTTTTCCTCTATTCTCCTCATAAAGCCCTGCAAGCAGGTTGAAATCAGAGACAAGCTATACTCTTATTTTGTCGTAGCATGCTGTGATAAATTATTCACAAATTTAAGTCAGTCAGTTACCCATTTTAGCAGGGACCAATATCACAATGCCTGTAATATGCACATTTCCCGGATTCCACAATGCAGTAAACAACATGGTGACGTTATTTCTCTCCTTCTCAGGCTTTGGCAATGATTCTGTTCACTAACAGAGGGGGTACAAATCTCCAATGTCGACTCTGCAGTGTGTGAGCATTTTACGAAGAGCCCCACCCGTCGTTTATTGGAAGAGTTGGTACACTCTAATTGCAAAAGTGTTGCCCTTGTCTTTTAAGACCCGCTAAAAAAAATCAACGACAACATGGTGTCAGAAAACATGTTCGTAACTGCAAAAGTATGAACGTAATTTTTTCCCCTTCTCAAGCTTTAGCAAGGCTGCCGTTGACTAACAACAGACTTTTCAAATAACAAGGGTTCAAATCCCCGACCAAAACCATCTCTAAAAGTGAGTGAGCATTTTACAATGGATCATTATGTAAACTTAAGGAAGAAGCAACAGTCCTCCGTGTGCATTTTTTCATGCCAGTTAATGAGACAGTCTCTCTCCTCTCACCATGAGGCCACCTCGTATCAGTTGTACCTGCTAACTTCGGACATGTCCACATGCAATGGGTATAATTTGACATTTGTTCTTTTATTAAAAAAAAATATTAGATAGATCATTCATTGTTAAGGCGGCCCAGCGGCTGAGTGGTTAGCGTGTCGGCCTCACAGTTCTGAGGTCCAGGGTTCAAATCCAGGTGAGAGTGAATGGTTTACCATCTTTTTCTGCCTGTCAATTCAGGGTGTCCCCCGCCTGGTTATCAGATTTGCTGGGATATGCTCCAGCACCCGTGACTTATTTCTTGGTTTCTGCTAACTCACATAAAAAATCAAAAACGGAAATGGGCTCGTTTCCCCTTTTTTTTTCATTCCTTCATTTTCTGAACCACTTTATCCTCCCGCGGGTGTGCTGGAGCCTATCCCAGCTGACTCCAGGCCCAAGGCAGGGGACACCCCGAATCGATGGCCAGCCGATTACAGGGCACAAGGAGACGGATAACCATGCACACTCACACCCATACCTAGGGGCGATTTTGAGTGTCCAATGAGCCTACCGTGCGTGTTTTTGGAATGTGGGAGGAAACCGGAGTACCCGGAGGGAACCCACGCTGGCCCGGGGATAACTTGCAAACTCCACACAGGTGGACATGACCTGGATTTGCACCCAGGACCCCAGAGCTGTGAGGCCGACGCGCTAACCACTCGCGCCACCGGGCCACCCTGTATTAATATCAAAATATAATCTACCGTACTTTCACACCTATAGGGTGCACTTAAAAGTCTAACATTTTCTCTAAAATGGTCGACGTGCCCAATCGGGCGATGCGTTTTGTCTGTGCACTAAACTCAATTTTTATATGGCCCTGACCGGTTGAGTGACTGGTTTTATTTCTTGCCGGCACGTTAGTTATTGCGATCAACCCATCTGACGTTCACCCTAAAAATAGCCTCCCCGCGCATTCCAAGCATTACGGTAAAACTATTCAAAACATCCCAGGGGAGTGGCAAGGCATTTGACTTCTGTGTGCTTGCAGCACTTTTAACCCTCAAAAATTTGGATTGAAGTGTCGATGCCGATATAACAGCGAGGAGAATCAAAGTCTTGGGAGTGATGCATGTCGCGCGTTACAATGGATTGTGGATGACTGGGCTCAAGTGTCGGCCAGCAATCAAGGTCCTGGAATACACAACTCTGACTGACAGTGGATCCTAGCATGTTAAACGCCAAACTCTTTATATCAGAGTGTACCTTTGAACTCAGTAAAGTATTATCAAACGTAGTTTTGCTTGTGCTGTCTTTTAAAAAAACACGCTTGTGCCAAGCCTAACATAAGCTAGCACCTAGCATAACATACACTAGAGGATAGCATAAATTACGCTAGCGGCTAACATAACATACGCTAGCCTAGTGTCATGCTAGCGCCAATGTATTGACAAAAAACTGAAAATATACCCGCAAATGAGACTACGCCCTGTCACACGGTGCGTTTTCTAGGTGTGAAAACACGGTATATACCGTATTTTCAAACCGATAGGGCGCACTAAATAGTCTCATCTTTTTTCCCCAAAGTGCCCCAAATTGTTGAAATCCAACCCCACAAACATTTTTCCTACATAAGATCGGTCAGGTGATGAGGACTTGACCTGTTGAATTTGGTGAGACAGGTTGTTTGTGATTTGTTTGCAATCACTTTAGTAAGTCAATCCGCTTTGAAAACAAGCCAATTACAATAACAATGTGCTCTCTTATGCAAGTACCTGTCTACAGTAGTCCCTTGAATATCACGTTTGTAATTTTTTTAGGAACTTTTTTTTCCCAGGAAAAAAAACGCGATGTAGAGAATCCGCGAAAGTTGAAGCCGCGTTATTCGAGGGATTACTGTACTTGGTGCTTCCTCACACCTACTCGACAACAGCCTCGTGAGGTCTTAAGATGAACATTTGCCCACCAACAGAACTTAAAAAGGAAATTGTAAAGATTTTCAATGCTATTTGTTTTATGAACCTGATAAAATTACATGCAATGTTATGAACATTTGTTCGTTCGTTCATTCCTTCCTTGCTTTGTTTGTCCGTTCATTCATTCATTAAGTCATTTTCTGAACCGCTTATCTTCACAAGTGTCGTGGGGGGATGCTGGAGCCTATCCCAGCTGACTTTGAGCCGGAGGCGGGGACACCCTGAATCGGTGACCAGTGGATCGCAGGGCTTGAGGAGACCATTCATACTCATACCTATGGGCAATTTAGAGTGTTCAAGCAGCGTACCATGCATGGTACACGCGGGGAGAACATGCAAACTACACTCAGGTGGACCGACCATGATTCGAACACAGGACCCCAGAACTGGGAGGCTGACTTGTAACCACTTACACACCGTGCAGCCCTTGCTATGAACATAATTATTGAAATAATCCACGATCCTCTCTTTAAAAGGAACAAACCCTAGAAAATAATCATGACGCACAAGTGGTGATCATCATCACCTCGGTGTAACTCACCTCAACCACAATGCCTAAGTAGTTGACATAGTCCTTTTCTGTCTGTATCAGCTCATTAACAACAAACCTGAGCAGAAAGAAAGGTCACTATGTCGTTGATAATAAATGAGGAGTATGTCTGATAAAGTCAGCCCAGATAGTGTACTCACATGCGCCCCCTCATGGCTTTGGCTCGCTGTTCCAGCTCAGGGTTCCGGGACTGGACTGGAGTGCTTTGTTCCGGTGGAGAGAGTGAGGTGAAGACTGGGTGTGCTCCAGATTCTAATGTCTATTACAAAAAACAACCAAACAAACAGACAAAAAGATTTAAACAAACTGTGAAAAATTTATCTGTAAGTGTGTGAAGCATGGGGTGTGAGTAAAAACATTTAATTTTAGGCTGAAGTTTGGTAATGATAGGAATTTAGAATTGTTTCATTGATCATTCCCCATAAAGGTGCTCTGTGGTTTCCTGTATTATTGTTCTCAAAAATGCTGGTTGACTTCAAGGCAAACATGGAAAATTGCAGCTATTTGGGACCACACTAAAATAAATGTGAATTTCAACTTTTTGCCATATTTCATTCTAAATGGGTATTAAATGTTAATGATATATTGTTGTAAAAATCTGCCACGATTCTCAGCCTCTCAGGAATCTGGATAATTGGGTGCTTACTAGGTCCCAAAAACCGAGGTCTTAGACACCTATAGCTCCTGTATGAACGAGGAGGATGACTAAAATGGTACAATTGGGCATCTCAATTAAGACAACGTATCGTTAAGATGATATTTGTATTCTGCTGGCCACCAAGATTTTAAAAAAGAGGACAAGAAATCCTTTTTTTTTTAAATGCATAGACATTTGTTATAAGGCACATCAACAAATTAAGGATACTCATGACATCTCTTGATATAGCCCTCGGTGGGGTAATACAAACTTAGCAAAAAGATTGGTGGAAAAGGAAGTTAGATATGTTTCTGATTTATATGTGAACATTATTTTACTTACCATATTTACTCGCAAATAAGCCGCTTTTGTCGGACAAAAAATGATGACTGAATCGAGGGAACGGCTTATATGCGCATAAAAACACGACATGCACAAAACTGCAAGTTGACGCTGCCATGGCACGATGACGTCACGACAAAATGACGCTGTGACGCATTTGCGTCATGACGGAACCGAATGCGGCCGATACGGTCATTTATTTCAAAATAGAGAAAAGATAAACAGATAAAACGCCAAACAACATTTATTTTGACGTCTATAAATGAAATTCAAGAAAAAAAAACGTACGTACCTTACATAAAACGTGAAAAAACACGTTGCCGTCACTGCTCGCCTGCGGCATAGAAATCTTACCTAGGTCCCGGGGCAGCCATCTTATCTAGGGCGCGGCCATCTAAACCTAGTTAAACATGCTCCGACTGGCCAGACGCGAGTAGCCTTGATTTTGAAATAAAACAAAATTCCAATTTGATTTTTTTTTCGTTTTATTTTTTGTTTGAAAGTGACAACTATTGGAGTAATATGAACCACCAAAATAATTAAGATATTTTGACATTAGAAGCAATATGGCTACCACACCATCTTGAACTTCTGGTAACAAAATTGTATTTTCTGGAATTAGAAAGCTTCACCTTCTCATCAAGATAGACATTTCCTTTTTCAAATTGAATAATTTGATATTTTGCATTTACAAAGGTTTTGCACATTCCTTTTAAGAGCCCTTCGAGATCAACAAATTGGTCAAAAATGGCTATCAAGCTCTCTTCCCAATTTCAAAGCCACATAACCAATATTATACCAAACAGATTTTCTATCATCTGGAAAGACTTTTTTGTGTAGAATCCGAAAAATGCGAAAGTAACTGCCAAACCCTGCATTTCCTGCAGATCACATTTTGCTCTTATTCTGAAATGTTCAACAGAAACGCGCACTGAGCCGCTAACTGTGAGCTTTAGTCTTGCTACAAAATGCAGGATTTCTCCTCACACAGTTTATCTGTCATAAATTCCTTGTTTTTCTCTATTTACAAATGCCTCCCCAGGGGAATTTCATGTTTGTAATGTTGGGGTAATCATTATTATAAATGTGTTTGCAATGAATATAAAGCCTTATAATATACATGCTTACTATATTAATCAATATATTTGCTTATTAGGAATAGTAATGCTCATCCTAAATGTGTAACTATATTAAACAATATAGTTATATGTGTTGATCGCTTTCAACGAAGACAAACGCTTACGCCAAGGTCGCTCTCCAGGACAGCTGGGTCCAGCGAGAGATACAAGTTCGAAAGGACATAAAACAATCCACTGAGTTCTTGCTCCGAGGACTGATTACTGGAAGATACACCTCAACCCTTTCCCCCAGATGCAAGTTCACAATGAAGATCTGTGAAGGACGCTTAAATTGTTGTTGGGTCAGCGGATGGCTATCAAGCATATTGTTTTAATTTGTGACGCTAGTTTGACGCTAGGTTTGCTTGATTATGGAATTGTTTTGTTTCTTGCTTACGCAAATGGAATCGATAACCTTGTAATTGTTTTGATTTGAAGCCTTAAATGGGCAGGACATAATGCCGCTCTTTAGAATAATCTTGGGGGGGCGAGCTGCCGGATGTATTCTCTTCTTGCAAGAATTAAATGTGATGTGACTACAGATGCCTTTTTTATTGAAAGCTGAATTGGAAAAACCTAAGGATAAACCTACAATTGGATGAACCTAACAGTAATGTCATCTGTTAGCCGTGAGAATTCCATTTTCCATTTTTTCATCAAACTAGTTCTCCATAATGCATACCATCTTATTTGAAACAGGGAGTGGGTGAATGGAAGACAGAGTTTAATACCCCTAATTGCCATTATGAGTACTTGGTTATGCCTTTTGCGCTCTTTTTGGACAGCAATGGTTTTCACCTTGGAGCTTTTCCATGGATGCCAGCTTTGGCCAGTGTTTTTCTTATAGTAGAGTCATAAACATTGACCTTAACTAAAGCCAGCAAGGGCTGCAGTGCTTTCAAAGTTTTTTGGGTTGTTTTGTGACCTCCTGGATGAGTCGTGGTCGCACTCTTGGAGTAATTTTAGTTGGCCGACCACTTCGGGGAAGGTTTACCGCTGTTCTCAGTTTTCTCCATTTGTGATAATGGCTTTGACAGTGGTTCGTCGGAGTCCCAGAGCCTTGGAAATGGCTTTGTGACCTTTTCCAGACTGATAGATGTCCGTCCCCTTTTTTCCGCATTTGTTTGGATCGTGGCATGATGATTTTTTAGCCTACTTCATTTTGTTTGACATATTCTATTTAATTGTTTTCTTGATTCAACATGTGCTGGTAATCAGGTGTGGGTGTGGCCTGTGAAATCGACCTCAGCTTTCCTACAATTGTGATTAGTCACAGTTATTTTGTGCTTTAACAAAGGGGGGCAATTAATTTTTCACAGAGGGTCTGACAAGTTTGTAATTTTTTTCTGGCTTGGTAAATAAAATCAACATTTAAAATGAGGCATTATTTTATGTTCGTGGATGGGGGGAGAGAGAGAGAGAGAGTCACTTGACGTATGCGCTCGTAACGTAACATAAACTTTAAAATAAACTTAAATGAACTTAGATTCCTATACACACTTAAAAAAGTTTTGATCTTTCATTACACTTAATTTAAACCTTCTTGTGCAATAACCAAGGCAAAGAGGTTCATGTATTCCACCGCGACTTTCGGGGCAAACTTCCTGCTTCTCCATACGTATTGACGAGCCAGCTCAATCACGAGTATCCTACTCATGTTTTTCGATTATTTCGTGCTTAATATCGATTGTTATCATACGCCTTTTCTTCGCACTACCCTTCATTACATCGAATTGCTATGGATCCATTGTGCTTCCCTTAATTCTGCACTGACTAATGCAAAAAAAATGGAAAAAATGCAAGGCTCTGCCCAGTGCTTGCAGAAATGTTTGCACGAGGGAGATGCGACGAGAGAGACAGTGTGGTGAAATCATAAAGCAGCCTCTCGTGTCCTGGCCAACTGGCTGTCTCAAATGCTCGTATCTCAAAATTTGTCTCTGTCATGTTTTGTTTGGGAGTTTGGTGGTATGTGCTTGTCTCCCTTGTGTGTGCTGTCTGGGTGATGTTTGTCCTATGTTGGTATGGCTTTTCAAAGTCAAAAAACGTTATTGTCAGTATACCACAGCTGCGTATAACAAAATTAGTGGTGCTACTCCACAAAGTGCGTGTTTCAATAAAAACATAAATAAGTAATTTAAAAAGTCACGTCCAGGCAAGGTAATTCTAAAATATTGCACAGTCTAAGATATTGCACATTGTTATTGCACACCCCGAAGTTATTGCACATTGTTAATGCACACCCCGAAGTTATTGCACATTGTTATTGCACACCCCGAAGTTATTGCACATTGTTATTGCACACCCCAAAGTTATTGCACAGAAGGCATTGTGTGTCGTGGTAATGCAAGTTCAGAGCCCTGACGGCTCTAGGAAAAAAAACTGTCCCTAAGTCTATTTGTCCGTGTTTTCTGAGACCTGTAGCGTCTGCCAGAGGGCAACAGCTGGAACAGGTTGTGACCCCGGTGGTAATGGTCCCTAGCAATGCTCCCGGCTCTGCTGAGGTAGCGAGGGCTGGCAATGTCATCCAGTGAGGGCAGAGAGCAGCTGATGATCTTCTGGGCGGTGTTGATCACTCTCTGCATGGCTTTTCTGTCTGCCGCCGTGCTTCCAGCGTACCACACTGTAATGCATAATGCCAGGATGCTCTCCACAGTGGCTCTATAGAAGGTTACCAGAAGCTTAGTGTCCAAGTTGTTCCTCCGGAGTACCCTCAGGAAATATAGTCATTTCTGGGCCTTCTTCACCACTGCCGTGGTGTTTGTAGACCAGGGGAGCTTGTCTGTGAGGAATTTGAAGGACTGGACCCTGTCTACGCATACTCCATTTATGAGGAGTGGGGCCAGATCTGTGTTGTGTTTGCGAAAGTCCAGGATTATTTCTTTAGTTTTCGTGGTGTTTAGTGTGAGATTGTTCACCAAACACTACGAAGACAGTTTGTTGACCTCATCTCTGTAGGCAGACTCATTCCCCCTGAAATGAGTCCGACCACAGTGGTGTCATCGGCAAATTTGATGATGGAGTTCGAGTGGTGGGTCGGTGTACAGTCGTATGTGTACAGGGAGTATAGAAGAGGAGTCAGTACACAACCTTGAGGGGAGCCAGTGCTCAGTGTAATGGAGGAAGAGAGGTGGGGACCAAGTCTAACAGTTTGTGGACGGTTGGTTAAAAAGTTCTTAATCCACCAGCAGATGGAAGAGGATAGTCCAAGGTGGGAGAGTGTCAGCCAGAATGTCCGGTATTATAGTGTTGAAGGCTGAGCTATAGTCAATGAAAAGCATCCTCACATAGTTCCCCTGGTGCTCCAGGTGGCTCATTGCTGTGTGTAGGGCTATGGCGATTGATTCCTCAGTGGACCTGTTTGCTCTATAAGCAAACTGGTGAGGATCAACTGAGGGTGGGATTGTGTCCCTGATTGTGGCGGGCGACCAACTTTTCAAAGCACTTCATGATCACAGGCGTAAATGCAACAGGCCTGTAATCATTCAGGCTGTCAATGGTTGGCTTTTTAGGGACAGGGATAATGGTCGCAGATTTCAGGCAGGAGGGGATGATGGATTGTTGCAGGGAACAATTGAAAATCTTTGTGAAAACCCCAGTCAGCTGGTCAGCACAGGCTTTGAGAACCTTCCCAGGTACTCCGTCAGGGCCAGCAGCCTTCCTGGTGTTCACAGTCTGCAGTACCTGTCTCACTTCATGTTCCTGAAGCTTCAGTGCACTACTGTATTGAGACTTAATCCGATTTGTCAGTCTCAAAGCGGGCAAAGAAACGGTTCAGTTCCTCTGCTAGCAAGGCATCTGTGTTAACAGACACCTTATTATTGTCATTCTAATTGGTAATGTGTCGTATTCCCTGCCACATCTTCTTTGGGTTATTTTCTGTGAAGTGCTCCTCAAATTCAGGTCTGCTCTGGCAGCGCTGTATTGTAACATGTCCCCTGACCTGAAGGCGCTGTTCCGGTGTTTAATGAGTGCCTGTGTCTCACTGGTCATCCAGGGTTTTTGGTTAGGAAAAACCTGGATACATTTATTAACAGTGACAGTGTCCATACAGTTTTTGATATAGGAAATTACAGTGTCCGTGTAGTTCTGGAGTTTGTGGTGTTCAGAAAGTTCCCAAATGGTGCGGGAAACACAGTCCTGCAGCTGAGAAAGGGCATCCTCAGGCCATGTTTTTATTCTCTTTATTTGTGGCCTTGTTAGCCTCCGGAGTGGGGTGTATGAAGGGGTGAGGGACAGGCAGAGATGGTCGGATCCAGCAAGGTGAGGGAGGGGTGTGGCTCTATTAGCATGTTTAATGTTAGAACAAACATGGTCCAGAGTTTCATCTCCTCTGGTGTGACACTTCACATACTGGATAAACTTAGGCAGAACAGTCTTCTTTTAGTTCTTATCAAAACCTTCAGTTTTGTGCACCAGCACTCCTGTTTCCGTCTACTTCCTGCATCTTTGGGTCCGACGTCGCCACACACCTGAGGTAATTTATGTCAGTCTTGTATCTCAAGGTAAATATTTGCTTGGAATTTTACTCGTATCTCAAATTCCTCGTATGTCGGGGCACTCATATGTCGGGGCACCCGTATGTCGAGGTATTACTGTATCTCATTCCTGGGCTTCATTGTTGTGCCTGGAGAGATGCAAATGGACCCGGTTAAAGTTAGTGATGTGGCTAAATGGCCCACTCCAGACAGTCACAAAAACATACAGCAATTCCTTCGGTTTGCCAGCTTCTATAGGCAGTTTACCAGAGGTTTCAATGCGATAGCGGCTCAGTTGCATGCTCTCACTTCCCCCAAGGTGCAGTTCGCCTGGGTCCCAGAGGCTGCCTTCCAGGACCTCAAGACCCTCTTCACAATGGTGGCATTCCTGACCATGCCAGACCACAAGAGAGAGTATCTGGTGGAGGTGGATGCTTCCAACAAGGGCATCAAGGCAGTTCTCACCCAACGGTTGGCGCAGGATGGGAAGATGAATCCCTGTGCCTTCCTATTACGGCGGCTGTCCAAGGCAGAGCAGAACTATGATGTCAGCAATTGGAAGCTACTGGCACTCAAGGTGACTCTGGAGAAGTGGAAGCACTGGTTAAAAGAGGCTGAACAATGAATACAATTGCAGGACCAAAAGTCTTAACTCTCGCCAGGCCAGGTGGGCACTGTCTTTTAATCGATTTTCCTTTGTCACAACTTTATGACCCTGCGCCTGTTGCCAAGTATCCAGAATCTATCCTTCCACTGACCTGTGTGGTGACTAGGCAGATAGAAAAATCAGGTCACGCAAGCCAATGGTGGGGCACCGCTGCATCATAGGTTTCCAGAAAATCAGCTGTTTGTCCCAATTGGCCTCTGCCCTCAGGTTACTCATTTGGCCCACAGCTCGCTGCTCTCCTGTCACCCAGGAATGAGCCATACTATATATGCCATCTCACAGCAGTTCTGGGTGGTGGCCTATTGAAACTTGTTCAGTCTGTGCCAGGAATTACATGTCAGCCAGGTCACGTACATTTCCCATTCCCTAAAGATTGAGGGGCTGAAATATCCATGGACTTTATCAGTGGGCTTCCCATTTCTCAAGTAAACACCACGGTCTTCTCTTTATTGCCCTGACTTCACTGCCAACAACCAAAGAAACAGCAGAAATCATGATTAACCATGTCATCAGGATCCATGGATTCCTGAAGGATATTGTCTCAGACTGGGAAGCCCAGTTTGTGTGCTGCTTCTGGGGAGATTTTTTGTCACCTCGTTGGAGCCAAACCCAGCTTGACCTCAGACTACCAGCCTGAGTCCAACAGCAGAGCTGCCAACTACTCCGGAATTTCAGGAGTTTACCCGGAAATGCATTGCAAAGTCCGCCACTCCGAACAAACTTCCTAAACTCCGGAAATCCCCCAAAAATGTCACTTAATTTTTTTTTAAACAACCATTTCGGAAAATACCACATTTCCAATTCAAATTCCTCAAAATTCACACCATCACTACGGCTTCCGCCATCTTGATTCAACTGGACTGTAAACCGGAAGAATTCGGTAACACGAGTGCATTGTGAATCATCCGAGTTACAAGTTCTGAAGAATGATTAGTCTTGTGCGACTTCAGCGCATATCGATTTTGCGTGAATCACATTCACCCCGGATAAACTCCGGAAATGGGACAAGGTTACTCCTGAAATGGGGTTGATGGAGGTTGGCATCTCTGCAACAGGCAGACTGAATGCCTCAAGCAGCAGCTGGAAATTGTTCTCTGGTGTCTTGTGTCAAAGAATCCCAAAACATAGAGCAAAGACCTGCTCTGGGTTGAGTATGCTAAATAACATGTTGCCACAGGTTTTTCTCTGTTTGTGTGTGTTTTTGATTATTCCTCTTAAGTAGCTCACAAACCTGAGGTGTCTGTGCCCTCTGCTCATGCCATGATCCACTGTAGTCAGCATATTTCGGCGGGTGCCCGACAGGGCCTGCTTTGCCAGGGTGACAGGGTCAAGGGAGCAGCAGGCCATAAGGGCCTGCGTGGGTTTTCTCCGGGTAGTTCTGCTTCCTCCGTCAGTCCAAAATCATGCATGTTAGGCTGGTATGAGTGTGAGTGTGAATGGGTGTCCGTCTCCTCATGCCCTGCGATCGGCTGGCCACTGATTCAGGGTGTCCCCCGCCTCTGGCCCGAAGTCAACTGGGATAGGCTCCAGCACCCCCCACGAGTCTTGTGAGGATAAGTGGTTCAGAAAATGAATGAATGTATGTTTACATATATTCTAAAACAGCGACTTTTCATGTTTGAAGTGTTACATTTTAACTGTGAAGATTGCATTTTGGAGAGGAGTAATATTAGTAAAGTGCTTAGTACAGCAGCGTTAGCCTCAATATAGTACTGCTAATGCTGCACACTATGTAATCTACATGTTTTTATTTTTATTTTTTGTCTGTATAAATTTTAGTTCTGCTGTGTTTTGTTGACCAATAAACAACTGTGAATGAAACTAAATATGCATGTGTGCCGAGAGCATGCGCACTTACACACACACGTGGTGATAAATCACATAAATTACCGCCCCTATTTTTATTTCCCATGCGATAAATTGTCTTTCTAAACAGAGCTATTTAAGTCATTTGGTCACTCTGGAATCTTCACCAATATTGTTCAGCCCAAATAGGTATGGGATATATTTTATAATTTGGTGCAAATTTATTAAAAATGGGTTTATATATAATATTCAGTCAAATGTCTACATGCACAGTATTCCCTCGAATTTCACGGATAATGTAGACCACACAAATAGAAAAAAGTAGGCTAATCCCTTTTATTATTTCCTAATATTTCTCCCATTTTACATATTTTCACGTCTATACAAAAATATATAAGTATACAAGCAGTGTATTTATTAAACATTATATGCATATGCGAAGACTGTAATGTATTAATATCTAAATATAATCTATACGTATATAATCTCCTCCCATCTCATTTTCTGAACTGCTTTATCCTCATTAGGGTCGCAGGGGTGCTGGAGCCTATCCCAGTTGACTCCAGGCCAGAGGCGGGGGACACCCTGAATCGGTGGCCAGCCGATCGCAGGGCACAAGGCGACGGACAACCATGCACACTTACATGCACACCAGAAGATCAGAGATAAGATTGTGGCTTGAAAACCCAGTAGATCATATCTAACAAACCCTCATCTTGCAAGATACATTCCAGATCCATCCAGGTGAAAAGGCACTGAGAGTGAGCATTAACTATTGCTAGAGCTTAGAAATCTTTTTTTCTCCTTAAAATGTTCCAAGGTCCTCTGTGGCGTTGGGTTTATGCCACAAATCAACATGCGTAATTCGAAATTATTTTGTTTGCCGACGCGCTAACCACTCAAGCCACCGGGCCGCCACATATATTTATCATTCAGTAAATTTTATGTGAATGGAGTCCAAGATGCATCCATGCTGGGATGTGCCTCTCCTTTTCTGAGTCACGGGGGCCGTGTATTGGTGCTTCAGCCTGTGGTTGGAAGTATAATCTCATATTTTCGGGACGCCCTTTCCCACTTTCAAGTTAGTATTCCATGACAAAAACAGAGCGGCCCAGAGGGTGAGTGCTTAGTATATCGACCTCACAGTTCTGAGATTGAGGTTTCAATCCTATGTGGGTTTTGACCTTTCTGTATGGAATATGTATGTTCTCCCCAGGCTTGCGAAGGTTTTCTCCAGGTACTCCGTTTTCCTCCCACATCCAATAAAACATAGTAACATGGTAGGCTGGTTGAACACTTAATATTGCCATTGGGTATGTGTGGGAGCGTTACAGCCGCTACTGATGATTATTTACCCTACTGGAAAATTAATCAATTAATTGGATTGATTGCACTTTTTTGCAATTATTTTTATAATTTAATAATAATAACTAAACAGTAATGAAAGTAACTATGTTAATCTTTTTTAGGCATGTTTTAAGTAAAAATGAAGCCAAAATGAATGACTCTTCCCTTATCTATAATCCTGATAAAGTGTGATTTATGGATGTGTGTGTACGTCAAGATTCTTTCGCTACGTTTGTCCAAACCGTGCAACGTAGAGGTGACATTATGGTGGCCAGAAACGGCTGTCTGATCCTAATAGACGGGTGATTGAATTTCTTCACCTTCTCTAAGTGTGTAAACTCAATTGTTTGTTCGTTCATTCGTTCGTTCGTTCGTTCATTCATTTCATTCATTCATCTTCCATACCGCCTATCTTCGAAAGGGTTGTGGGGGGTTGCTGGAGCCTAACGCAGCTGTCTTCGGGCGAAAAGCAGACTACACCCTAAACTGGTCGCCAGTCAGTTGTAGGCCACACAGAGACACAGACAACCTTTCCACGTCATTTACAAACGTAATTTTCGGAAGAATTTCCGCCAGCGAGTTTCCAGCTGCTTCTCGGAACACTTTTTTTCTGTCGTGACAGGAATTCTGAAACATCCACCCATCCATAAATCACGCTTTATCTATTCACTAATCCTTATAAAGCGTGATTTATGGATGGATGTTTGTGTGTGTGCACCTGGAAACTCGCTGGCGGAAATTCTTCAGAAAATCTCATCTCATTTTCTGAACCGTTTTATCCTCACTAGGGTTGCGGGGGGCGCTGGAGCCTATCCCAGCTGACTTCGGGCCAGAGGGGGGGCACCCTGAATCGGTGGCCAGCCGATCGCAGGGCACAAGGAGACGGACAACCATGCACACTCACACCCACGCCTAGAGGCAATAGAGTGTCCAATCAGCCTACCATGCATTTTTTTTTTAATATGGGAGGAAACCGGAGTAGCCGGAGGAAACCCACACAGTCCCGGAGAACATGCAAACTCCACACAGATGGACGTGACCTGGATTTAAACCCAGGACCCCAGAGCTGTGAGGCTGACGCGCTAACCACTCGCCCCACCGGACTGCCCTCTTCCCGAAAATGACGTTTGTAAATGACGTGGAAAGGCTTCCTACCTTACAACTACATTGGGTCAGCGCGTTGAGCACCATCGTGTCTTTCCGTCACGACAGGAAAAAAGTGTTTCGGGGAGCATTGAATAGATAAAGCATGATTTATGGATGGGTGGATGTTTTATGTTAACATTCTCATGCTACGTTTGTCGGAACTGTGCATCGTATAGAGTTGACATTATGGTGGCCAGAAACGGCTGTGGGATCCTAAAAGTAAACTCAAGCATTTGCAAGGATTATCGATGAGTATGCCTGACCAGAAAAATGTTAACTTGCTGCTCTCTTGTGATAGTTTTAAGCATTACACTCTGCAGATTCGAAATATCCATACCTTCTTCAGTCCACACTGCAGTGCTTGCTTAAATAGGTACAAATCTTCATCCTTTCTTTTGAAATTGAACGTCAGTTTTCCTTACTTTTTCCCTAAAAGGCATACTACTGATTCTGTATACCTGTACATCATTGTATACACGTTTGCTGTGCTATGCAAGTAACTGAAATTTTCCTTTCTCATCCAACCCATTTTTCAAAAGCGATTTTTTTTTTATAGCTCAACAACTGTCTTTTGGCTCTAAACAAGCAGGTGGGACCAGCGAAGCCGGGCCCTGTGCTTGAAAAATAATATCTTATTACAATTGTAAAGTTTTATGCCACCCGATGGTGAAGGGGTTATTTCGCCTAAATTCGGTGCAGGCTGCATTGGTTTGAATTTCCGCTTGGTAGCAGTGTGATTGGGTGTGCAATTTGGGGTGAGCAAAGTTGTCTGCCTTTGTATGTCGCCTACAATTGACTGGCGATCAGTTTAGGGTGTAGTCAGCATTTCGGTCAAAGTCACCTGGAATAGGCTCCAGCATCCTCGTGACCCTGACATGGATAAGCGGTATGAAAAATTAATGAGTGTACTGTCATAAAACTTGTTCAAGTGTGTAGTTAAATAAAAGTTCTGAGTACGAAACAAAAAAATCAGTACAAAAATCAGGCAAAAGTGATGCTGGCTGACATTTTTCTCTGCAAGCAAAGCGCTGATTTAAATGGTCAATTAGTTGTATATAATCTTTAAAGAAAAATGACCAGTTCTTCTTTAAACCAAGAATGTAAAAAATGTAATTTAATACATATAAAAATATAAAATTAATAAATATAAAAATATAAAATTAATAAATATAAAAATATAAAATTAATAAATATAAAAATATAAAATTAATAAATATAAAAATATAAAATTAATAAATATAAAGATATAAATTTAATAAATATAAAAATATAAAATTAATAAATATAAAAATAAAAAAAGTATTATGTAGACGAGTTCTTATTGGTTTTATCATTCATTAATTTTCCGTACCCCTTAACCTCACAAGGGTTACAGGGAGCTCCCTGATAAGGGGTACGGAAAATGAATGAATGATAAAACCAATAAGAACTCGTCTACATAATACTTTTCCTTTGAGTCATACGTCCTCTGCTGGCTCCCTCAATCTTGTGATGCCATCGTTTTTTAAAGAAAGCTCACGGCAACGTTATCAGTAAATAAATGAGTTTTTTAGTACAATTTTAATACCTATGGATCTGTTTGAGTCTTGAACGTTTATTTTTGAATACTTTTGGATTAATAATTTAAAACAAAATTCTCATGCGCGCAGAAAGTGGACTTGCGCGCTTCCAAACACGTTTTTCATACACAATATTTTAATTTACACACATGGGATTGTGGCATGAATCCAATACTAAATTCTTCCAGGAGTCATTCATGTCTTTTGAAAAAAGGATCCACAGTTTAAATTTAGAATGTGTTTTTAACCTTGTCATCCTGTGCCGAAGAATCCTTGATGATCTCCATAGGCGGAGGCAATGGTGTATGTGTTTCCTCATCCTGCTCCTCCTCACCGCAACTCTGCATGCCCGATGACGTCTTGGTTAGGAGGTTACCATCTTTGCTGATGATGTGCTGAGATGAGATAATGGCATACATTAACATAACATTATTTTGTGAATTAACAACTGACGAACACAGGGGTTCATTATCATATTTGGCTACCTTATCAATTATGTCATCCTGCTTGTTGAGGTTAGGTTGTTCTTTCTTGCTCTCATCTCTTCCTACCCCTAAACCTGTCAAATGGTAAGTGGACAAATTAACTTTTGAATCAGCATTTATCTGATTTTAAATGAACAAGCATGTTTTTTCCCCACAAGAAAATATCACTCGTTATTTTTGGTCAGTCCAAAGGGTACATAGTCAGGAGATAACGATGGTGCCTTTTGTGCATATATATACTTATGGCAAAGGAGTACAAGTTTATGACCATCCAAATCATCTGAGCCAGGTCATTGGCTATCATGAACTGGAGAAACTATTTTGTGATAGTTAGCTGATATTTAATGTTTTCAATTTACAGTAATACCTTGACATAAGAGTGTCACAACATACGATAAATTTGAGACATGAGGAAAATTGCGAGCACATTTTTTTCCTTGAGATACGAGACAAATTTGAGATACGGGCATACGAGATGGTTCCCAATGCGGCCGCCAAGTATGCAAGAGGCTGATTATGAGAACAGCATCGCTCTGTTTTTCTCACTGCGTCTCCTTCACGTAAAGGTATCTACGAGCACCGGCCGTACAGGTTGCATTTTTTTCTTTAATTAGCACAAGATTAGCCCTATGGATGACTGGCGAGCAGTCTAGGTCTGCCTTTCGCCCGAAGTCAGCTGGGTTAGGCTCCAGTGCCCCCCTCAACCCTTCGAGGATGTGCAGTATGGAGAATGAGAATGAGTGCAAAATTAAGGGAAAAATAATGGGCCCAAAGCAAGCCAGTTCAACGAAGGGCTAACGATCTTTTCCAAGCTGCACAGTGGCAGTGTCATTCACAACGAGAGGAGAGCCTACGTTTAATGTGGTTAAAAGATAAACACTTAGCGGGAAATAGCGTGATCAAGTCAATAATCTGCGAAAAAGCCAGCGTAGTCTACATGGACTTGAAAGCAAAGCAAGCATCTGAAAAAGACATAATCGAAACCCTTCAAAGCGAGTCGTTGCTGGTTCAATAATTTTAAAAAACGAACACTGAGTCCTGAGGCATGGACAAGCCAGGAAGTTCTGGCTGGAAAGTCGCGGTAGAATACATTAACATCTTTGCCTTTATTGACTATTTAGTGATTATTTATCTAATCTCATCTCATTTTCTGAAACACTCTATCCTCACTAGGGTTGCGGGGGGTGCTGGAGCCTATCCCAGCTGACTCCGCGCCAGAGGCGGGGGACACCATGCAGGGCACAAGGAGACAGACAAACATGCACTCTCACACCTACACCTAGGGGCAGTTTAGAGTGTCCAATCAGCCTACCATGCCTGTATGTGGAATGTGGGAGGAAACTGGAGTACCCAGAGGAAACCCGTGCAGGCCCGGGGAGAAGATGCAAACTCCACACAGGTGGATTTGAACCCAGGACCCCAGAGCTGTGAGGCCGACGCGCTAACCACTCGCGCCACGGGGTGCCGTGATTATTTATCAAAACTATATATTGATTTTCTAAGTCTGCTTGTTTGTTGTTGCGTCCATGGACTCAGCAAGTGGTGCAACTTGGCGCAGAACGTATACAAAAACTATGGAACTAATGCTGGATTTAAGGCAGAATAACCCCGCTTCACTCTGCTGACCTCACTTGGACTACTTATTTATTCATTTATTATTTATTGATTATTTATTTTCTGTCTGTTGTTATTTGTACACTATGTGGTGAAAGCTTTAGATCTCATTATACTTGTATAATGACAATAAAAGAATAAAAGCATTTAAACCCATTAAAATTAACACGTTTACGAACAGCTGAATTATGTACAAAAGAACACTACTGTGTAGATTCCTTTATGCAGCAATGGATTGCTACCCCTTTAGCATATCAAGGAACATCAATATTTAGGAGTCATTTTCAACGGCGACCGAAAAAAATTGTCTTTCTTCACAGGTGTGCACGATCCAAAATTCACTCGCAACAAAACTGAAAAAGGGCAGGGCGTCGTGCATCTCGTCCCTGAATATAATATCCGCTGCATCATTTTTCTTCTACGGTAAAATCTCTCTTCTTCTTGAGCGCTGAGTTCCACCTAATTCAGAGCCGAAGAAATAGGGGAGCTCTGACCATTTTTTATGCCATCTTCCGCTGGCGAGTTTCAGCATGGATTTTGACATTTGTATGAACTTTTTTTTATACTTAAGGTAAAAAACTGCAATGTACTGAAGCCGCAAAGTGGTGAGGGAACTCAGGACCCATTTTCCATTCAGTCTACTGGCTCTTGTACTCTTGTTACACCAGAGAGACTAATCCAGCCCCCTGGCTGCCCTGTGGGAGCATTATTATAGCTCTGCCACTTGGCTTACCTATTATATATATTATACCAATTTCAATAGTTATTGATCTGTCTGAGTCTTATTTGTTTATTTTTGAATACACTGTGTAAAATAAGTGATAGTGGGATTTTAACACACCTTATTTGACCTAAACAACAAATCAGGAGTTACACATTTGAATTTGGGCATTCTTACCTGTCTTTTTCTGTTTGTTGTTAGGGGGCTTCTTAACTGAGTTGCCGTGACTGAGGCGTCGAACGGGATTGGTCAGCCATTTCCTAAGTGTGTTCCCAGAGCGCTTCGTTCCTGGCGAGTTAGACTGCAGTGAGCTGAGTGAGGGCTGTGGCTGGAGGTTTGTCACTGAATCAGTCTTTCCATCGGAGACACTCACAGAATAGTTGTCTGATTTAGAAGAAAAAAAGTAGTACATTTTTGTCTTGAGATACAAGACAAATTTGAGATACCTCCATACGAGACGGTTCCCGATGCAGCCGCCAAGTAGTAGTATGTGAGAAGGCTGCTTATGAGAACAGCATCGGTCTGTCTTTCTCACCGCATCTACTGCGCGTAAAGATATCTACGAGCAACGCCTGTACAGGTTGCATTTTTTACATTAACCAGTGCAAAATTAAGGGCCAGTGCAACGAAGGGCTAACCATAATTTCCAAGCTGCGCAGTGACATTATTAACGAGATGGAGAGCATTCATTTAATATGATTAAAAGATAAACAGTTAGCGGGAGATAGCGTGACCAAATCGATGATCTGCAAAAAACCCAGCGGAATCTACATGGACTTGAAAGCAAATCAAGCATCTGAAAAAGAGACCGGTGAAAGCCTTCAAAGCCAGTCATGGCTGGTTTTATAATTTTAAAAGACGAACACTCAGTTCCGAGGGATGGAGAAGCCAGGAAGTTCCGACTGGAAAGCCGCGGTGGAATACATTAACATCTTTGCCTTGGTTATCACTCAAGAAAATTTTAAATTTAGTATAACATAAGATTAAAACTTATTTTTAAGTGTGTATATAGTAATCTAATTTCATCTATGGATATTACTTTTTCTGAGTATGGGTCTGTGTGTGTGTTAGTGTGTTTGTCCGTTAACATCGGACAAAATGGGGACAACACCGTACATTCGATTGGGAATGGGGTTTTGAACAAACAATTGCAAATGTATGGCTCTAGGATGTTACCTTACTCGATTTTTTAATTTGGGCCCCAGTTTTTCAAAAAATAGATTTTTTTTTTCGCGACAAGGAGAAACGGGATGCGTTCATCAATTGCATCGCAGACGTCCCCAAGAGAGGCTTTTTTTGCAACCACAAAGCATTCATTTTTCTTTGGTTGGGCCATTCATAGTTTCATTAATTCTCTCATGCCACATATAGTCAGTCCCCTTAAAACGATATCAAATATTTATAGTATAGTATATATATTTTATTATCCTGAAATGAGGTGGGTTGGACTCCTTAGTCCGTGTTACAAGATGGGTCGGGTCGGCAGCCGACATCGCCCCTGACGCCCTGTTGTGTGTGTTTCGTTGGCCGATCCCCGCCCAAGGCGGCGCGGGCGGGGACAAACTGAGGACAGTGCATCCCAAGGAGACGGCGGCCGCACTGGCGGCGAAGGGGACCCCGTCCTTCGAAGCCCGGAGGTGTTTTCGTTTTCGGAGGGCACAGCGAATACGTTCCA
Organism: Stigmatopora argus; assembly: GCF_051989625.1. NCBI lineage: Eukaryota > Metazoa > Chordata > Actinopteri > Syngnathiformes > Syngnathidae > Stigmatopora > Stigmatopora argus. Next base: position 2,607,835 of record NC_135399.1, read on the forward strand.
CGACCCCGGGGGGAAACGGCAACGTGAGGGCGGGGTGCTGCAGAGCACGTGGCGCGACACGGAAGGCCCGTCCAGATTGCCGGAACCCCATGGATCCGCGCCGCCTCCGCGCGCCAGCGTCCCCCTCGGTCCCTTTCGAAGGATGTCCACCTACCTTCTAGAGAATGGCTACATCGATTGCAACTGCCAAAAAGCAGGAATTCCGGGCTTTCCAGGGTGCGTGGAGCATTCTACCATGATCTGGGACCAGATCCAGAAGGCTAAGCGGGAGAAGATCGACCTGCATGTGATTTGGCTCAAACTCGCCAATGCATATGGATCTGTGCCAGAGCTGCTGATCAGTTACACCTTGGATTTCTTCCACATGCCTCCCTGCATCAAGAAGCTGGTAGCACTGTACTTCAGCGACCTGCAGATGAGCTTTGCCCTCCAGGAATTTACCACCGGGTGGCAGCAGCTAGAAGTGGGCATTGCAATGCGGTGTGCCGTATCGCCAATCCTCTTTGTGGCATCCTTTCAGGTAATCCTCATAGGAGCAAGACAAATGGTTGGAGGAATCAAATTATCATCTGACCAGAGATTACCCCCATTGAGGAGCTACATTGACGATGTAACCAGCCTCCTTCTGACAGCAGCATGCAAATTTCGACTGCTGAAGAGGATGGATGAGTTGACATCGTGGGCCAGGATGAACCCTCCAAATCCCGAAGTATGTCTAGGGAGGCAGTACACCGCAGGGCTGTCTGATAAACAGATGGAGGGGACCATCATGAGACAATTTAGTGATGGCCTGTCAAGGATTGACCAGAGCCAACTCCCCGGAAAGTTCAAGGTATGGTGCTGCCAGATCATACTCTACAGAAGGGTAATGTGACCCTTGAAAATGAGCAAGGTCTCCTCATCCACTGTGAGCAAGATGGATGGAAAAGCCAATTCATTCATCAGGAAGTGGCTAGGTCTTACCACGGTGCCTATCCGAAACGGGCCTCTTTGGAAGGAATGCACTGCAACTGCCACTGCAGTCTATCAGTCTGGGCTAAAGGAAAGAGAAGTCTAGGGCTGGTTCTCGAGCTAAGAGAGTCCACTGACCAGTCAGTAAGGAACGCCAACATCATGGTTCCCACTGGCCGGAGATGGAACGCCCAGGCCGAGGTTGACCAAGCCATCAATAGACTGTGGGATCATGAGATCATGGGGAGAGTTGCGGCAGGAAGAGCAAGTCTAGGATGGGGAGAAGCACTGCAATTCAGGTCCAGAGCTAACCGTAAGGAGAGGAAGGAGTTAGTGGTGGCGGAGGTGACAATGATGGGGGAAGAGCGCTACAAGATGAAGGCCGTGTCGCATGGTCGACAAGGAAGCTTGACAACCTGGGAGCGAGTTGTCAACCAACCTGTGCAAGATCCCGCAGGCAAAGATCGGCGTCCTCATTCGCACAACCTACGACACACTTCCCTGTCCTCGTAACCTCCACCAATGGTTCGGGAAAGAGGTATGCTGCGCACTTTGCAACGCTCCCAACGCTAGCCTCCAGCACATCTTGTCAGGCTGCAAGACTGCATTTTCTCAGGGGCGCTACAGATGGCGCCATGACAAGGTCCTGAGGAAACTAGCTGAAGTGCTGGAGAGATGCGGACAGTGCAGTAAAAATTCACCACCAGCACAGATCCACACCAACTTCATCACGGAAGAGAGGGAAAAGAGATACACCAGGCCAAGAGAGACACAAAAGCCCTTTTCCCATGGTCCGGAGTGGGACATGAGGGTTGACCTCAACAGGCAGCTCTGATTCCCCAAGGAGATCATCACCACATGACACCGCCCAGACATTGTGGTATGGTCCTCCAAGGCAAGTGGACCTCATAGAATTAACAGTACAATCAGAGGAGGGGATTGAGGCCACCTTTGAGCACAAGAAGGCCAAATACTTGGAGCTGGCCGCTGAGTGCCGGGAAATTGGCTGCAAGTGCACTATCTACCCAGTCGAGGTTGGCTGCCGAGGCTACGTCGGGCTGTCAACAAAACGCCTCCTGCGGGACACAGGGGTGTCTGGAGGCAACCTGGGGAAGGCCATAAAAGATCTGGCAGAGGCGACAGATAAAGGCAGCTTTTGGCTCTGGCTTAGGAGGAAGGACAGGAGCTGGGGAAACAACAGCTAAATCAAACAATGGCTGCAGGAGACAACAGCTATCAGCTGCAGGGGGTGACAGGGAGACGTCTCTGTCACTGCTCCGCCACCAGGAGATGTTCCAGGAGCGAAACATCAATGAACGGTGGTTCCTGGCTGATGACCCTGCAGCTGAACTGTGGGAACTGGAGGAGGTGGGGCAGGCAGCAATGCCAAGCAGGAAAAAACACCTACCTGTACATCAACATTGTTAGAACATTTTCCTTTTAAAAAAGTTGTCTTCTTTCCAAACATCACTTTAGGGTATTGCACATGATAAAGATCTTAATGATGGTGAATACTTTCAATTCTATCTATCTATATCTATATCTATCTATCTATCTATCTATCTATCTATCTATCTATCTATCTATCTATCTATCTATCTATCTATCTATCTATCTATCTATCTATCTATCTATCTATCTATCTATCTATCTATCTATCTATCTATCTATCTATCTATCTATCTATCTATCTATCTATCTATCTATCTATCTATCTATCTATCTATCTATCTATCTCTCTCTCTCTCTCTCTCTCTCTCTCTCTCTCTCTCCCTCCCTCCCTCCCTCCCTCCCTCCCTCCCTCCCTCTCTCCCTCCCTCTCTCCCTCCCTCTCTCCCTCTCTCTCTCCCTCTCT